>NC_087328.1:10062500-10362500 GCF_037043105.1 Vanessa tameamea
AACACCGCATCCTTTCGACGCGATGCGATGCGCCATGCGATGCGCCGGCGCAACGCGGGTAACATCGCAGTCTCCGACGAACGCGCGTCTCATCTCCTCGCCTCAGCAGTATCAAAATATAAAATTTTGTAAGCGAAATATTTTATTATTCGGTTTTAAGTGTCGAGCTTTTCGTTTCATTTCTGTGCTTTCGATTTGTGATTTTATTATATATATTATTTTATTATATTTTATTATTTATATTATTTTATTTTAAAAGGGTTTTAATAAAAAATATATATATTATCCTCAATAGTTTAGAAAGATAATAAAGAAAATATTAAATAAAACTTAGTTAAATTCACAAAATGTTTTGACTGACCTCAAAAATTATCGTCTACGCTTAAACAATGAGCTACATAGTTATCGTTTATCGTTGTCAAAAATCAAGACATTGTCCAAATCGTTTTTTCAAATAGGTTTAATTAAGCGCAATTTTTGCGTAATCAGCCGTGAGAATCATTGTTGAGCCGCCGCGGTTTTTGTTCGTTCTGTTACTTTACTCTTATACAATATAGGAAATATATGTCTTCTACAATGTAATTAACGCTGTATGTACTATGATTAACATGCATTTTCATTAAATTTTATCCGAACGATATAACGCTTAGAACGTTTTTCGATTTTTAAGTCCTATTTTGTTTAGAGTAAAGCGTTTTATAGATAAATTTATATAGTTATAAATTACCGTCAGTTAAATTAACTGCTTTTTCACAGCTCGTAAGCACATACTAAGTGATCTGACTTTGCTTGTGAAGTGATTTGAATCTTGTGAACTGTGAAGAAACGTCTCCATTCTGGTGAGTTCCATTGTGTATTATTTATATATTAATACTTATTTGTAATGTTAATAAACTCAAATTTTAAACATAAATATGTTTTTCATATCGATTTTGATCCTCAATAAGTTAATATATGGTCCATCTGATTTAATTCATTATTAATTTTAATTATTCGAAGTCAGCGTAAAGCCCCTCCAATTTTATTTACTTATATATTTCTTAAAACCGTTGTGTTGTGTGATTATTTTGACTTTTAATGTATATCGTTACTAACTTTAAAGATTATTATTTCACGTAGCGAGTAGATAATATTTTATTATTGTGTTAATAATTCTAGTAATATTAGACACGTGTCGTACGTAATTAGCGGCTTCGAACTGAAATAATTTTGCCACAAATTGAATATAAAATTAAAATACTATAACAGTGTGTTAATTCTTTATAATATTTAATATTTAATGAAGACAATTGGGTTTCTTTTTATAATTCCTTGTAGGTTTTCTTAGTGACTATATTTCGAAACGATTTCATGACTTGGGGATGAATTCATTTAAAAGTATTTGAAGTTCCTAGTTTATTAAACTTTTTTATATTAATTTATAGGTTTTTATGTTACGATTATTATAAGAACTTATTAATGATGAATATAAAGTCATTTATTCTAATTTATTTATTTTCTGTATTGGACTAATATATTAACATAATTTCAAATATATTTATCAAAGTCAAATTTATGGATTGTTTTTTAAAGAACATAAGTCTTTCGTGACTTCAAGGAATTACTGTTAGGAGTAACAATTACAATAGCCTCAATAATCAGGATTGAACCCACGACTTTCACATTGCTCAGTCGCTTGTACCATTGAGCTATTAAGTATCCTAATTTAAAACAAAAAAAAAATCTTAAATAAAACCATTGAATATCTATTCGTTACGAATTAACAAAACAATTTTAGCCTTGATAATGTTTACCTCAATTGAACTTTTATAACTCCATAACAAGCTATAATACTGTGGTTTTACTTGAAAAATGCGGTAGTGACGGAAATAATCTTAATTTTTACATCATTTAATTTGTATTTTTTTTTATAAACAAATAAATTTTTAAATTAACAAAACATGTCGTTATTATGAATAAAATTTACGCGCGTAATGATATAATATATTAAAATTATATATGTGCGTTGTTCTGAATGCCATATAAAAGAATTCAACGATCACGCGACGGTAACTCTGTAACAACTGCATTATTTAATATTTATTTAAAAGTTAAAATATGGATATTTATCAATACTAAATTAGTAAGTTTATTGATTACTAATTACATTCTAACAGATTATAAAAACAATGAAAAAGATTTGATGTTTAGAATTTCATTGAATAAAGAAAGAAAATATATTAGTTTACGCGTGAATTTACCCCTGTTTGCAACAGTCTTATCTCCTCATAAAAATATAAGGTTTCAAGATCTTTCAACTCTACTTCAACGCGGCTTGGACCAAATAGGTTTACCCACGATATTTTTCTTTAACGTGGAGGACGAGATGAATTATAAACACAAATCATGAAACTTTTCAAGGTCTGGCTGGGTTTGAACCCATAATATTTGTATAAGATTCAATTACTCTAACCACTGCGATATCTCGGTTCGTATATGATGTAAGCTAAGAATATACATCAATATAAATAAAAATTAATGTATAGAAGACATACATACATTCGTATTTAATATGTATGTATGTCATATGAATTCCTTAACCATTAATCTAATTGTGGTAAAAAAGTGAGTTGTTTTAGTGACGCCTAAGAACGTTCCTAGCCAAAACATTTTAATTCATGTGTTTGTTCTTCTATATAGAAGTTATATCGTCCCTCAGTCTCCCCATGAGAAGCCGTCACCGACAACCAGTATAATATATAACATATACTAGCTGGACCTGCGGCTTTAACCGCGCGTAATTTATATAACTTTACCTATAGCACACAATCCGTCCCCCCAGGGTTACCCAATCGAGAGGGGTGGATTAAAAAAAATAGTCCTTCGTTCGTCCGGGGACTCAAACTAACTCAATACCAAATTTCATATAAATTGGTTCAGTTGTTTAACCGTGAAGAGGTAGACAGAAAGACAGAGTTTCTTTCGCATTTCTAATATTAGTATAGATTCTATACTTCTTAAATCGCCCGATCTATGAGCGAACATTCGTTACAACCAGTCAACACTGTATTATACAGGGTTATTGGTAATTCGACGTATTCCCGTTAGGAGGTGATAGGTTTAATTGATCTTTCATTCAAAATTGATTTAATATAATAACCAATGTAAAAAAACTTACTTATTTACTTAATACGAATTTAAAATAAAATTTATAAATCAGAAGAAAAAAATAGATTTTAATTGATACTTTTTTTTTTATAAATTTTTGAAATTGCAATTTTGACTTATTTTGAAAAAATCTAAAAAAACGTGATAACTCAAAAATGGTTCACATTTGCATCATGCATATGGGGGTTCAAATTATCGCAAATAGTCACCCCTATCACCTCCTAACGGGAATACGTCGAATTACCAATAACCCTGTATAAGTATTTATAAAGTGAGCCGAGATGGCCCAGTGGTTAGAACGCGCGTCTTAACCGATGATTACGGGTTCAAACCCAGTCAAGCACCACTGAATTTTCATGTACTTAATTTGTGTTTATAATTCATCTCGTGCTCGGCGGTGAAGGAAAACACCGTGAGGAAACCTGCATGTGTCTAATTTCAACGAAATTCTGCCACATGTGTATCCACCAACCCGCTTTGAAGCAGCGTGGTGGAATATGCTCCAAACCTTCTCCTCAAAGGGAGAGAAGGCCTTAGCCCAGCAGTATGTAATGTGATGTATTAACGTGTATAAGTTTATTTAATTTACATGATGCAATATAAATAGTATTAAATTATGTATATAATGTTAAAAGTCGTGACACTGCGGAAGGCTCTATCAATTTCTCTGTATATAGGAGTGACCTTCCTGCGTTGTTACTTATCGACACTTGTTATTGCTATATGTTGAAGGAAAATACAAAGAAATTTGCATAATGTTTAAGTAAACCTGGCCAAATATGTAGAGTACATACAATTTATTCCATCTTATGTACAATTTTTTTTTTCTTTGAAAGAAGTAATGTATTCATTTCTACACAATCAAGATTCTTGGAGGGGTTTTGATCATATTTTTTAATAGTAATTCAAATTCTATATTGCCAGGTTTATTTCAAATTTGTCAAATAATAAGTCAAAAATAATAATTTGAAAACTAAATAAGTCAAAAATAATAAATTGAAAACTAAATAAGACAATTTTTTTTTTTTTTATGAGATAATAATAAATTTCTGATTAAATAATGTGACGCAATACCACCACCCGGAGTTGGAGCTGCGTCGTAGAATGAGCTCCAAACATTCTCTGCCACTTTTAGTTTTTACTTATACGTTTAAAAAATCGCCTTCGTATCAATATATCAAGTGGATCAAACTCCTTTAAAAGATCATCCATAATATTGATAATTTACTTTGATCTTAACTTATTTTCAAAGGAATTACGCCTTTTAAATGCGCAAGAATAAGTGTGAGAATTGAGGCACTTTTCTGCCAAACCTATAATGTTATCTAAGTAAATAATTCCATTAATTTCACAATATGAAATTTTCCATTAAATATTCATTCATTCAAGATACATAAACATAAGTTTGTCAACACTCCACTATTATACTGATAATACTTTACACATTTAAAAACATTTTTTTGTATCTGGATTTGAGTATTGCTGTTGGCCCTACTGGCCTTTACAGCGTCACCGAACGTTGGGGCGAGTGTTAAGACTCTGCCTGCCTTAAGGTGAACCCTTTTGGGCTCGAGAGTGACGTTTGTCCTGAGGGTGTCTCCTATGAGATCGCACCTTGGCTCAAAACGTAGTCGGTGGGGATCAAAATAAACAAGCACTTATATTGCTACGTATGTATATCATTTGTACAAAACGTCAGCGCGATGTAGAAGACTATTAACGCCATCTATAGACAATTGTATGAAAACAAAACGAACTCAATGTGCTTATATAGATAAAACTAAATCAAAATCAAAATATTCTTTAATCAAGTAGGCTCATAAAAGCATTTTAACCGTCATGTTACAGTATTTAATTCAATGCAAAGCTACCACGGGTTCGGAAAGTAGATTCTACCGAGAAGAACCGGCAAGAAACTCAGTAGTTACCCTTTTCCACCATTCCAATTACAAAATATGTCAATAAAGTACAATTAAATTTTTAAATATTCCGCCTAGAAATAAAATATTTAGAAAAGTTTTTGTAGGTAGTCAAACTTAAATCAAATGTACCGATGCCTTATGATGAATGTGTTAAAAATTTGAAGAAACTTCATTGGTATAAGGTTTTGATAAAGTTTACTTTTTGTTTGTTGAGTTGTTTGAAAAAAAAAAAAGATATTGATGTAACATATACCTTAACGAGTGAACGGATTGAGATGTAACACATAGCTTATTTTTTTTTATCTGTTATAGAAAAAAGTAATAATCACTTACTTTTGTTATCGTTAGTGAACAACTCTTATGCTTACATCACGGAATATTCCGCGTAATGACGATAATTCAAATGAGAAACGCAAACCTCGTCTCGGGTAAAAGTACATTATTAACTTACCATTTTGAACATATTATAATCATACAGATTTTGCATGTCCAGTATTGTATACGCTACAAACTTTGCATTTCTAAAGGTTAGCAAAAATTTTCAAAAAATCCCCGTCAATTTTGAGGTCGCCGGAGTCTTATTGCTAGTTCGTAGAACTATTTCTGTATGCACGTTGATAAAATAGATGTGTATGTATGTACGTACGCATGGATATATGAATTGTTCGTGCGTAATTTTTGCGTCACACATTTTGTGAGCTAATGATGATATCCGCTCTAAAGACGTAACGCGATAAAAACATAATCGTATAATGGACATTTTACCATTACGCTTGACATTTCTGGGTGTCCTCTTGACTAAATTACAAAAAAGCGGCCACTCTCAAAGACTAATAGCACTGTAATATTTCTTGCTCAGTACTCGGTGATTAAGCGTGTGTGCTCACACAGTCCTGTGCGTTCTGCGTACTCACACAGTCCTGCTGGAACAATCTGACACTATCGGAGAGGAATCGAGTATGGACTAAACAATACAATTTATAAGTATAATATACACAATATACACAATTTGTAAGTTATTTTTTAATATAAAACTATATCAAGTCGTACTTAAATTACGTTTCGTAATAACATAAAAATATATAATCAAAAGATAGATCATTTATTTATTGTGTCGTAATATGTTTGTCTTCTGAATAAACGAGATATATTGAATAAGATTCGACATAGTCATGTGAACAGAGATGAGAATTGCTACATGTACGATCTAATTCGCATTCGGTGCAAGTCACGCGCTGAGCGTTTTATTGGCTAATTATTATTATTGAATTTGACGTATTCATGAGGATAGATTTAATTGTAATACACTATTACATGTATGTGATTCATACAAAAGATTAACTAGTGAGTTTTTTTCTAATGTTGACAAGTTGATTCGGTTACTTGAAATTTAATTATTCTTCAAAAAATCTTGTAATAGTTCATTTCAACGACATATATTTTTATTTATTTATTAGTCCTATTTATACTAAAATCTTATCTTGTGTTGAATATTTTAAATTAAAACAAAAATCTTAGCCCTACCATTTATTATGTAAATTTTAGTATATTAAGCTAATTGAGGCGTAGGTACAAAGTTTTCATCCACTACAAAAAAAAATAAGACATTTGATTATTAAAAATAAAATAACATTAAATAATACTCGAACTAAAATACGTTAATGATCTTTAACTGCTAGTTTTTTTTTTTTTAATAAACTTCATTTAAAAAATTTTTAGTTGACTCATTGAAACATTTTCGTTTATCGATTAGACCTCACGATCAGACTCCGTTTTGCAACTTTTGCGATTATAGCGAGTGACGGCCTTTGGGGAATCAAGTGGGCCGTCCCTTCACACACTTGCCGTCTCCAAAAAGATTATTACTTTATTTGAATATCAGTTTTTTATGCTTGAAAATAATAATAAATACATATTTTTTCCCTTTCTATGTTTGAAGCCAATGTTTATATTACGTTTGAGTGTGTAATAATACTTAACCCCTGTATACGTAATTAATGTACATATATGTTTCAACTTATGAATACTAGATGGCGTTATGTCAAATTGTAGACAATTCTAAATCGCGATGGCAAGATTCGCTAATTGTTTGCATATAGCACTTAGGAATTTTTTGAATAAATATGGTTACCAGTGGCACCTAATAGTTATATTAGTAAAACATTAGTGTTGTGAAGCATCCTTAGGATCGACTGAGCTATTTGTTCAACTCCCTTAATTAAAATAAAGTAAACTAAGATCCTGGGCCTCCTCTCTCTTTGAGAAGAAAGTAGCTTAATAATCAATATGATTTATTGAATACCTTACATAGAGCTCATGTACTTAACCAAGATTTTTTTTGATAAATTGTATGTTTTAAGACCTCTTGACTCAGGCTGTGCGTACGTCAGTCATTCAGTGTTACAGTTTTAGTATGTAAACGTTTTGTACATCAATAATTTTTCATAATTAATTTATTTCAATTATATTTTTAACTGAATTATCTCTTAAATAATAATTTAAGACACAATTGATCAAATACAGATTACTATTTAATAAATGTTATTAGGAACGAGACGGAAAGATGTTTGTTGTTTCCGACAAGTGATATTTTGTTCATTTAAAAGAATATAATAGCATTGTATCAGTACTACAAAGTTTGTGCTACCATTGAAGCTATGTTAAGGCGATATATAAAATGATTACAAATTTTAACGCCTATGTAACTCGAAAAATTGTAGACCTTAAATAATACGTTAATTTCACAAATAAAAATAATAGAGACAGTAATTTGTGCAGCTTTCGACAACACAGCGTGACTAATTGTGTCGGATAAACAATTTGCACGAGTACACAGATATACCGAGATATTCACATAAAACGTTTAACATTGAAAGTAGTCATAGCGAGATTTTATTAGCATTTCGTGGCCATCTTTAGTCACAGTTTAAAGTTACGACCACATATACATATATAGTATATTTGTATTGTATTGTAAATAGCCATTATTATTATTATTCGAATTTCAATCATATGGCGTGGCAATGAAGACTTGTGGGTGCATGAAACATACAGTTAATGTTTATTTTTAGAAAATAGACAAATAAACGGTCAACATGTCTCTAGAACACTGAAGTTAATTTGATTTTAATCACGTCAATATGTGATGTAAAACTGTTTAAGGAGAAGGAAATTTAATTTACTTGGAGGCTCCGATATGGGTTAGTGAATGTAAATGTCACAGGAATGAATTCAACGATGTTATTCTTCAGCGCTGAGCGCGAAATCAAATAAGCACATATTAAGAAAATTCAGTGGGATGAACTCAGAATCATCGGTTATATCAAGGTTTCTAACCACTGGACCATCACGGCTCAACTATAGATACAAAGACAGAAACAACATAAACAGTCTGTACACTTTTTATTTAAAAATATTTTGTGTTAATGGAAACAATATAAGCCAAATGTATTCACACCGAACATCTGTTTATATATTGAAGTCCACCGCAGGTCAAAGTGCGAAACGAATATTTTGCAACAATCATTTAAACATGAAATTTAAAATCGATTAGTGACACTTACGAATGCGCCGGCGCAATGATTGATGTTTCAGATCCGTTTGTATAAATATTTACAACCTGTTCTTTTTAAAGAAAGCTTTGTAAAATATATAAAATTTGACTTTTGATTAATTGCATTGATATTATATTTATACGATATCACATTGAGGTTTTTTTTTTAAATTGAATTTCTATGTGTTATATGTTTATTTGGGATCGTGTGGAACTCGATAACTTACCATAATACATTTTTAAACTCAATCTATACGTTCACTTATCAAAAATCAAAATACTTTATTAGAGTAGGCTTTTGAATCGTCATTGAACAAACTATATTAAGTAAAGCTACCACCAGTTCGGAATGTAGATTCTACTGAGAAGAACCGGCAAGAAACTCAGTACTTACTCTTTTTTAACATCTAAAAATATAGTCATGTTATTTAAATACAATAAATATGTATGTAATATATCCTGCCTGGATGTTGACTTCCATAGCATAACTCCACGCTTTTTTATCATCTATATAATCTTGTATCGAATAATATGTACCAATGTACTTTTTACAAACTAATTGATGAATGAATGAATTTATTAGTTAAAAATGTCAGCGGAATTTTATTATAGAAACGGTTACCTTGCCCCAAAAAGAATTTATTGACTTTGCGGAGTCGGAAACTTGGCGTTATAAGCTTATCCTTACTTCTTGTGCACATACAATGAACGCAAGAATACATTAGAAAACATAAATGTTATTAAATGATGGCACGAATGCTTAGGTAGTGAGTGTGACTACCTCTATAGTCTAGTTGCTCGATTATATAGACTGTGGGTCCCAGGTACCTGGGTTTCCTGGGGTGACCCGACTAAAACCAGGACATCGAGAACTCATACCTTACGAGCTAATTACAATACCAACCAGGTTGTTCATGTGCAATAAAAATTAATTTATTAAGCAACAACAAAGGTCATCTAAAATTATAATAATATAATAAAAAAATATAATAATATAAATTATTGATAATATAATAAAATAATAAGGTCATAGTATAAAATATATTTTATTCTTAATATACTTTTTATTCAAAATAAAAATAACTAGATTAAATATCACTATAAAAATAAAAATATTTAATATAAAATTAAAAATACATTTTTTAAATAAAATTATTTGCTCAAAATAAATTAAATATAATATAACTTTAAGAGAGTTCATTCGCCATATGTCACTAAAGGCCTATCATTTTGTTTAATAAACTTCCAGGGAACAATGACTTTTATACCAATTAAAATAAAGTTCATAATGTAATTAAACGTTAAATCAAGCCAATGAACGATATTCAATACTATAAGCACCTTCTGTGTACCTTCAAACATTCTCTCATAAAAGTCACGGTCAATTCACTGCTTTCAAAAAATATTATTGTCGCGACTCCGACGCTTATAATTTTCTGAATGCAGTATTAAGGGTTGTTTTTTGAAATTAAATGTCAGACAATGGGTTTAAAGTAAGTTGTATATGGCAATAAATCAAGTTGACATTTTATTATTTTTGAGACGCATATGAAATGATCTTTAGAGATATACGTCATTAATTTTATTTTATGACTATTTTAAAAGGAATCGTTTTATAAATGAAAATATATCTATATTTATAATTAAAATTACTTGGTCGAGTTTGTACAAGCTCGTCTGGATAGGTAGTTATCAACTCGTCACATATTCTAAAGTTAAACAGTAATACTTAGTTGTGTTTTGGTTCGAAGGGGGAGTTAGTGTAACTTTAGACACAAGGGACATAACATCTGAGTTCCCAAGGTTGGTCGTGTGTTGGCGATGTAAGAAGTGGTTAATCTTACCGCGCAAATGTCATAGACATTTGCATCATTTGCGGTAATCACTAAAAGCAGTATCGCAACTTTTAATTAAAATAAATGGTTCATCATTATGATCATCAGCTTGTGTTCGTCCACTGGCATAGGCGTCAGCCATTTAGCGTATGTCATAAAAAAATTAAGAACGTCCTCTATCAGGTTTAAAAAATGTTTACTGTGATTAATATATGAAAGATGGCGTTCCGGATTTTCCTGTCAACGTTTTAATGACAAACCTTTGGTGTATCATTAAAGTTATGAAATGTTTCGAGTTCTATGACATCCGATCGATTAAAAATAATATGACCACCTACAGTTTATTTACTAGTGTAATTATATAACTTTTATAATTTTACTTGAAATAGCTCAGACGCTTGACCGCCAATTTTCCGTGATACAACTATCGTTTCTTTGTTATCAGAAACTCAGTAATTAAACTTTTCCACTAATTAAATGACGCAGGTATGTTAATTAAACAATTAAATTAATATATTCTAAATACTAAATCTACCCTATTATCGTCTATATATATATAAGCAACGTCATACTGAAATTTCTCGTAAATGTATATTTATATTCCTATTTGAACCCACGAACCTTGTTGCGATTTAATTACATAAATACTTAAACATTCTTATTACAGTGAACTTAAATAACACGAACAACATTCGCACGTGTAAAATTACGTCAATTAAACTAAATACCTGTTACGAAAATATCTAAATACTTATTTTAATGACGAAGCGCTTAGACGTCGTTACGTTGACGAAAATATTAATATTTAAGATGTTTCAATCGTATTTAGTAACTTTTTATTTGACACAATTAGAATTTCTTTTATTCTTACTAGTTAAGTATTTTTTATGCAAATACTCAAAATGGCTCAATGTATAGAATCCGGATCCTTACTAAAGGTAATAACTGCTAAGTGAAAATCGTGCAAAATTGACTTTATAAAACGCAACCTCAATGTGTTTTATTACAGGACCAGCTGGTTCGATGAATTTAAATCTGTAGAGCTGTTAAAACAAACTTGAATCTCACCGCAGAATAATATCGTGAAATTTCAAAAAGTGTTATTTAAAGGATAAGTTTATAACCGTATGATGGTTTTCAATATTTAATGTGTGAGATACGAAGCGAGATCTTACAGCGGTGCTGTCCTCTCAGGTTACAACACAGAAGGGTGATTGAGCGGATGGAATACTATAGAAGAGCAACAAAAGCGAATAGAAAATCAAAAGCGAGTACAAATTTCCGGGAGTGCGATATTACGCGTCTTTTTGTAAATAAGTCAAAAGTGCTGTCACATTAATTATATTAATCGTCGAAGTCGTTTCGCACTACCGGAAATATGTATTCGCTTTTTTTGCTTCGCTATAATGTTCTACGCGCCCCAAGTGATTTTGCTTATAATCTGGAGCTGTCTTTAACGAAAAAATCTGAATGTATTATCTGTGGTTTCGAACTGAAAGACAACAATACAGAGTTTTCGTTTAGCGGTAAAATATATTATGAGGGAATGGTACCTATTCAGACGAACCGTGTTGTTTAGAACTTCTATGGGGTTATTTTATGCGTAACTTAAAGAAGTGCGTTGAACCCGAGGATTAAAATATTACCGACAAATCGTTCGTGTATTTCACTATAAATACACAATAATAATTGTATTAGGTAATCGGACAACAGCCGAGACATTTATTTGTTTAAATATGACTGTATTACACGATATGATTCAACTTTCATCGCACGGCATGCGCGCGCAGCGTAACCGCACGCACAAGCTTTCACCCACACTCCCTCGTCGATCTCAGATCGTGGACTACAGAGATTTATTGTTAGAAACATCGTTTTCGTTCATATATAACTTAAGGTCATTGTTCTTTATCATTCTTTTAATGAATTTAATAAACCATCTACTTACTTAGTAGTTAAGGTTTGTGCATGTCCGTCTGGATAGGTACCAACCACTCATCAAATATTCTACCAGAAAACAACAATAATTAGTATTGTGGTGTTCCGGTTTGAAGGGTGAGTGGGCCAGTGGAACTACAGGCACAAAGGACATAAGATCTTAGTTTAGTTAGCCCATCAGCCCGTATGCCTACGTCATAACAAAAACGAACACCATCCTACATGTTTAGCAACGGCATATGTGGTTCTATTAACTATTTATGTATTTACCGGGATGTATAGCTCGCGATATATTTATAATTTTTAATTTGACGACCTCCGTGGTCGAGTAGTGTGTACACCGCTTTTCATGGGTACGCCACTCCGAGGTCCCGGGTTCGATCCCCGGCCGAGTCGATGTAGAAAAAAATCATTAGTTTTCTAAGTTGTTTTGGGTCTGGGTGTTTGTGGTACCGTCGTCACTTCTGATTTCCATAACACAAGTGCTTTAGCTACTTACATTGGGATCAGAGTAATGTATGTGATGTTGTCCAATATTTATATTTATTTATTATAATTGTTTCAAGTCCGTGTGATTTTCTGGAGGAGCGATTAGACCGCCATGTTTTTAACTTCAATATTTTTATTCTAGATATGAAATAGAAAAAAGAATAACATTAATGTTACCCTGTATAGTGATACCTTATATTCTTTTTACGTAGTACCTTAGAGTTATTTAAACAAATAGTTCTGCTCTCCGTTCAAATTGACCAAATCTATATTTACAAACAGACGTCCTTTTGTATTATTGTTTAACGTATACATTTTACCAATTAACCAATATTAATGAGTTAAAACAAAATACAATAACATCATTGCATTATAATAGCTAAGAACTGTTTCCCATAATCTTATGCAACATGATAAATTCATTAGAACCACTTTGGGCTGGTTCAGACAGGGGACACTTTGCTGGAACACTGCGCCTGCGCATTGGCTTTAAGATTTCCTCCGAATCAAAAACATTTGAATTGAACTTACCAGGTGGGTCAGCCTGGTTACCGATTCATTCGCCCAAAGAACAACACTTGGGCCTGTGTGTATTTTAACAGTGAGTGAGGCAGGGTAAACCAGCCAGGCGAAATGGGTGTAATATCTTAAATCCATTCATCGTGTCATATCCAGCATCCATTCATAAATCTGTGATGTTGAGAAGTTTATTCTTCTTACAGTGACAGTGTCTATGGGCGAAATTACGATTAGGTAATTCCTCGTCTAGCTTACTAAAACAAATAAATAAAAAAAAGGAATATCTGATTTCTGTTCAAAACATATTCTGTATACTACAGTTCGGTTAAAATGTTATATTTATGTGTTTTTAATATATTATTAAGTGTATGATTACCAACTGTTACATTCAAAACCATGTTACACATGTGTAAACGATAAATGATTTTATTTTAGTATCATAGTGTGAACCACGCTTAGCGCCGTATCGATTTGGGATCTCCGACAGAAACTGAATTGATGGTATCTCATGGGAATCGCCGGTACAGACGCTGATGGCTTTGGCGTAACAACGATGACGTAATTCCGAGTGACATAACACGAGATGTTAGCGATGTGTATTAGAATGGATGCTGTTTATTAGATTGGTTAGCTATTCATAGTTGAAAAGTCATATTGAAACAGTTTATATTTTATACTAGATTGATCTACGGCTTTATCCGTGCGAAATTTATAAAACACAAACTTTCTACCCCCGTTTTACCCATTTAGGGGTAGAGTTTCGTAAAATCCGTTCTTGGCGGATTATTAGGAACCTACCTGCCAAATTATATAGGTGTTAACTGAACTCTTCTTAAATCGATTTAGACCGGTTAGACCGATTTCGATGTAATTTATTATGTGTATTTGAGGGAGTTCCTCGGAGGAGAAGCCCACTTACATACAGGTATATGAATATAATGTATTGATGAAGGTGCAGTCAAAGTTAGTGTAAATATAATAATTTCATATAAATTTCAAACATGCCTACATAACCTACGTGTATATAACTGAACTCCTAAGCCCTTGGACCGATTCCGACAGCTTACTTGTTTGTTTGAGAAGTGGTTTAGATAGGAATCGGTAGATGGCGCTGCGATCGAAAAGTAAATAAAATTCCTTTTTCTCCTGGACGAAGTCAGGACAGGCAGCTAGCTATCTAAATCTTTACTTCCGTGTATAGAAAAATATATGTATATATATTATCTATGGCTTTGTGCAGGCCCGTCTGGGTAGGTATCACCAGCTCATCATATATACTAAAGCCAAGCACCAACATAACATCTTAGTTCCTAAGGTTGGAGGCACATTGACGATGTAATTCTTATGACGACGAAGTCTATGTTGACCACTTATCAGGCTGCTAATTAAACAGCCCGCCAACCTGTTTAAAATAACCATTATAAGAATGCAATTATTATTTAAAGGTTTTGATATTCGAGCTTCACTAAAACGCATTTCTGATGCTGGACAAGTTCTTTTTATAAATACTAATATGCAAATTCTTGCCTGTAATGATATTTTTTTACAGAAAACGCCAATTTATTTTTATTGACTCGACCTACGATTTGAACTCTGAAACTCGAGATATACATTTCTTTTAATCTCAGCAGTATAGTTACATATAAAGTTAATACAATTTCGATTATCCATCAACCCTTATTGTATCAGTGTGATGGAAATAGCTCTAAATCCTCAAAACGAAAGGAGGCCTTAGCCCAGCAATGGGACATTTACGGGCGACATGGGGACATTTAACATTACGTTATATTGAAATTGTTTTCTTTAACGTAACAATAAATAACAAGACTATTTGATATTTATTGCTGTATACGGTTATTTGATTGACCTCAACATCAAATAAATCGCATCTCAACAAAGCGTCATAAAAACGGGCCTGTAAGACAGAAGATTATGCTTTTGTTGGGAATTGCGATGTGAAAATAAGGTCATTTGATTTCATACAATGTGTGGTTTATATTGTTCACGTTTTAAATACAAATCATTCACAAGAAGATTTTGAATGTGTATAGAACGTAATTTTAAAACACACATATGTGTTATGATTGTTAGAACTTTCGTAGATTTTCCCATCAAAGCAACCCATCAATCTCAGTCAGCCATAAGTGATGTATCGGCCAAAACTTTTCCGACATGGAACTGCTTCGCTGTCACTTTAAACAAGGCGCCGTTCCCAAAGAAATGTTAAATGGACAAGTGTTAATATTGCTTGCCTAAGAACCAAAACCACATTCCATCTGATATACCTGTCTATTAGAAAAATAACCCCTAACATCTGCTGTGTCGTTACCCGTAAAACGAGAGTCGTGATAGCTCTTAAAATTAGACATCAATTGTTTCAACACTTGGAACCTTTTACGACCTTTTTCCCTTATCAGATCTGATGACACGTTCGTGCCGTGATTGCGATAGAATGCGAATAAGTGTTCTCGTTTCACAATTGAAAATATATTTAAAGATCATTGGGATAAAGGTGTTATTTATTTATTTAATTTTATCTGTTAGTATAATTGGTTAAAATCTTGGAACTGAATTTTGGACGAGATCCCCTCAACTGGGTGTGTTCTATTTTTGCACTCTATAAGTCTTGGTGGCGAAATTAAATATAATAAATACTGTTTATTTTAATATCATATAAAATTACTTACGTCGTCACTATTTCTGGTTAGGGTACTTTTAGTTCGGTGCAAAGAATATATAATTGGGAGAAACACAAATAATTAATCTGATGTACGTTGACGTGTTTATTTTCATTGCAATTGAACGTCTGATCTCTCTATTAGTTCAAGTTTATACTGTACATATCAATCATTTTGTCCTCAATATAGTTTCAAACATATATAAGCGCAAATAGTTACGTCACATTTTTTTACACGATAGAGTAAAAAGTGTTGTGTGTATTGCGGATATGTCTAACCTTTATCTATAAAATACTATCATTCATAAAAATTTAATTAAAATATCTCTATTCAAAATAGAAGCATTCCACTTTCTTATTGATTGGTAAAATTCTCGGGAAGAGACTACTCATACCTGAGAAGAACCGGATAATGAAACTCAACGGAATGTTTTTTCTTTTTTTGTCAGAAATGTTGTTTGTTACAACAATAATGATAAATTTAAATTATTTATTTTCGAAGCGATCTGAGGGTGATAATTTCATTCCCAAGGCATGCTACATCTATGAATCGATATATGAAGTCGTTAATGTACACACTCTTAGTACACAAACGTTCATTACCTATTTTTTAACTTTACAACAGCTGTTTTCAAAAGAATAAGCACATATAGCTAATAAATCAAATATCACTATTGAACCTTCATATATATATATATATTATATTATTACTCGTAGGCCCCAAAGGGGTAATAATTTAAAGAAAAATATTTAAAAAAATGTATTTTTTTAAGTTACATTTTTGACTTATTTTGAAAAAATCTAAAAAACGTGATAACTTAAAAATGGTTAACTTTTGCATCATGCATATGGGGGTTAAAATTATTGCAAATAGTCACCCCTATTACCTCCTAACGGGAATACGTCGAATTACCAATAACCCTGTATATTAGGTTAATGTTCGGCGTCCTGGCAACCTGTCAAGTCTGGAGTTAGTCATAACTGTGCTACAAAATAATAATTAAACTCTCCATTATTATACTATGTTATTAAGTATATGTTAAACTAATTACGTGTATAATATAAACGAATAGAGTATATATAAGTAATTCAATTTTTAAACATTTAAACTAATAAAAATTACGATATGTTAATTTCATTTCTAAAACTACGCTTTTTTATCTTGTTAACTACAAAAGATACTTATCGTTTCGCATCACACTGATTGTAATTTCGATTGTCCGTACGTTCCCATAACATAGATACTTAAGCTACTTTCGTGGATAATTCTAACTACTGTTTGTGAAATGTAAATTTTTACGATGTCATAATTGGTGGAACAATGGAATGTTTCAAACATTTCACGCGTTAAGTCATCAAAATAATTGTCTAATATCTCCTCCGCTGGGGCTCATTACGATAAATATGTGACATTGTAACGCAATTAAAATTATATATCATTTTATAGCACAAGTATGAAAGGCGAGATGGTTCATTGGTTAGAACAAACCAGTTTACGAAACTTCGAACAGAAATCTGCGGGTTCAAACCCAGGCAAGAACCTCTAAATTTTCATGTTTTTAATTTGTAATCCTTTGTGGTTCATCATGCTTACCTGACTAATAACAAAAATGTGAAAGTAACTCTGTCTGTCTGTTCGTTATCTCATCACGACTAAACCGATCGTAATGATAGAGGTTGCTTGGGACTTGGTTATGTATAGCAATTTATAATTGCACACTGATGGAGTCGTAGGTTACAATAAGTTACTACACATATACCAAAATTATATGAAATACAAAATAGTTTTAAGTAATTTAAGTAAGTGAACACTGTGCCTCATCCTCTCATATCTCATCTCTCATGATGTGACTTCGGAAGAGGTTAAATAGTAGTCTGATAAGTATTTCTTTTTACTTATATCACTAACGAGAAAGTATATTTGTATATATAGTGGACACTCAATCAAACCAAAACTACTAAACTAATTTTAATTAAACTCTTTTAGTATATTCAAATATTTTATAACGCAAAGGGAGCGGCAAAAAGCCTAGAGTAGGGCAAAGCATTTAAAGCCAATCCGGTTTAAAGATATAATATTTTATTCCTATAAAAATAATGTATTTTTTATGAAATAAGTAGGCGGACACGCAAATGGGCCACCCGTTGGTAAGTTGTCAACACCGCCCATAAACATAGACAATGGCGATGTAACCAATATTACCTATTCCTGACATCGCCAATGCGCCACCAACCTTGGGAATTAAGGTGTTACGTCCCTTGGACATGTAGTTACACTGATTAATCTTCAAACCGGAATAAAGCAATACTGAGTACTACTGTTTGGCGGTAGTGTGCGATAAGTGGGTGGTACCTACGGAGACAACTTGCACAAAGCCCTACCACCAAGTAAAAAAGTATAGAAAATATCCATTTAATAGTGGAATGTCTAAAACACAAATACTAGATACTATATAATATTCATTATGACTATCATAGTTACTCACATTTAAATATAACCGCAATGCGGTTAATCTTATAATCAATTTGACAACGCGAATCACAGAAACAGTTTAAACTCGTAGTAATAGTTACGTTTCGCCATGTAAGATAACTCATAGAGAACACACGTTAGGGATAACGACGCTGACAGATTTACGTTCACATCGATAAATAATCGATTCGAGTTATCGATGTTGCGTAGTTCAACTATTGTTTTTTACGAATCAATAAAAAACAATTACAATTAGTCAAGAAGACTGCAATAAATACGAACTTTATTTTATTTTATTTCCCAATTACTTTTTTAATAACGAAAATAGATGTTTTTTTTATATCCGGAACCCCATTTATTGGTGTTCTTTTTTTTTCGATTTTATGGAGTATGTAATTTAATTTAAAACAAATAAATAAATATTTTTATTATAGACTTAATTTAAAATAGTTAATAAGTGTTTACCTAAATAATTAATAAGTATAATATTAAAAAGTAATCTGATATAATAGTATATATATATATATATATATATATATTCATTAAGGATTATTTTCGGTCGAATATAAATTTCGAACTTTATGTAAAACTAGCTGTGCCCGCGACTTCGTGCGCGTTGTTTGAATTTAAGTTATTTAGATATTGTAGCGTGACTTTATTTTTAATCTATATATAATTCTAAAATAAAAGTTACTTCTTATTACATCCGCTAACTGCTAATGAAAGTTCCGTCGAAATCGGTTCAGCCGTTCCAGAGATTAGCCGGAACAAACAGACAGACAGACAAAAATTGTAAAAAAATGTTATTTTGGTATATGTACCGTGTATACATACATATGCATTTAGTAAAAATGGGTTATTTTAATATTACAAACAGACACTCCAATTTTATTATATGTATAGATTGATTGAAAGGTTCTTAGCAGGACCCACTCAGATAAAGTCGGTGAACTGTTCCTCTTAATGCCTCTGTGCGTGTCTAATGTGCCTCTTAAGCAGCCAGTTCAGGATTGGACTTTGTAGGAACCTTATAGACGGAATAGAGTACAACCTTCGAATACATTTTTATAAAAGCTCCTGCGTTGTCTATTGTCCACTGAGAACCGATTCGGCTATTACGGCCGCAAAAGCCGAAATTGGTCAAGAGTATATCATCTTCTTTTCACCATACGCCACGTCACGTTCTCACGCGTCACGCTTCTTCATAGTCTAAATTTTAAAGCTAGTGAAACTACGAATCTTATATACTAATATCATATACTAGCCCATCTCGGAAAGGCGCTGCATCCTCCGGTTATACATACATACATTGGCTTAGTAGTTTTTCAGTTAAGCATTACAAAATAAAAAAACGTTTATAAAGATTGTTAGATAAATATAGCACGTTAAAATATAATTGCTATTAAATGAATACTTTAAAAATACTTGTAGAATTTGAATCAAATACGATTTCCCAATACATAATATCAGCAAATCAAGTACTTTAGATAGCCTAAATGTCAATCAGTCTGGACTGGGTATTAAAATAAAAAACAAATTGATCATTGACATTACACATCAATTAACAAGGTAGAAATAACATCGAATGATCCAGATCAAACCGTCAATATAAAGTCCCGTGCGAGATCAGTATCACGGTCGCTCTACTTCACACTTATTTTATGATACCTCTAGTCCACATTTACTCGCATGAATTCTTATGTAATTACATCGATTTCTTTAGTTTTCTAGTTTTTTTTTTTTTTAATTATTATTATTGATATTTTATTTTAGTGATAGCTATTATTCATAGAATACATAAATTATATAATTAGACTTATTTAAAGTTCGCTTACTATTTAATTTACTTTCACATAATATTAAGCTATCTATTTAGCTTATTACATTTAAAATCTTTAATTGGAATCGTAACTGATAATATGTCGAAGACAAATTTTTTGACTTTGACTAGCAATTAGTAAATGTCTCCTCTCCATTGAATTCATGAATTTGCTTTTTTTTTGTTAATGTAACAAAAAATGTTTTGTGTCTATCATGTTTGTATTGTTATATAGTTTACTTTTTACTATTATTTAATTTACTTTTTTTTTTACTATCTTCCATTCTTTAAGACCTCAATATAAATAAATTAATTAAAATAAAATTATGCTTAATGAATATTTTCTACATAAGATAGACAGCTTTTTAACAAATGTGTATTATCAATCTCTGTTAATATAATATAAAAAAAAGTTGTATATCCACTTTAATTATAAGCAATTTATATTCGTTTATTTAAGTTTATATTATGTCTGACAAAGCCTAATACCCTAACGGTGTACAGATTCAAATAGTTGACATCCAGGAATAACATAGGATTCTTTTGTTATCTTATGAAATTAAAAAAAAAAAACAAAGTGACAGCTACCGTTATGTTTACGAAGGGCAAATGATTGATATTTCAACAAATGAATCATCAACTAAGAGCAATCTGACATTTTACAGTGAAATGCGGAACGATTAAATAAAGTTAATCTTATTAATTTCATTGAACTATGAGTATTATATTTTAATTATTTAAAATGTTTAATGATTTAATACACGATTTTTACTTTGAGAACTTTTTTAACTGCCTTTACCAGACGCATTCAAGTTCGAGAGACACTTAAAATTGATATGATTTGAGTACGCGAAGTAAGTATCTTCAAGAAAATGTCGGACAAATGTCGGATGAATATCGAGTGTAACGTTACTGAATAATTTAAGTACAAATCAATTATTTTAAGTTTCGCAAATTTAAAATAATTGATTTGTTCCCGGTTATCGTTTAGTTAATACGTCAAATGTTGTCATTTTCATTTTTATTAATTATTTAATGACGCGTCAAAATTTGTATTTGCTCTTGATCCGCGCACTCCATCTTCCAGATTTTTCTAACTTAACACTTAATCAAAAAAAACATATGTAATCTTTTTACTAAGCCTTCCCAACGTATCGAACTCATAAATAACATTCTCAAAGTTCAAGGTTGGACAAATAAGTAGTGTTCGAAATTCGAAAAGTAGGATTGCCAAAAAACTTGTTTTAGATATTTTTTAATTGAATTAATTAACTCAGTTATTATATTTTGTACACAAAATATCTATGCATAAATGATAACAATATTTTTAATAAAAAAAAAACTTACGAAATAGAGATAATTTATTTAAAAGATCACTTTGATCCCTTACACTTTTGTAAGGGATATAATTTTCGGATATAACTTATTAAAGATATCATATTATATATTAAACCAAGACATAAACTATCTCAATGTCATGTGTACACACTAGAAAAAAAAATCAAAGCAAATGTGACCTCCGTGTTAAGAAAAATGAAGAGTTATATGTGTATATTGTCATGCTGACGGTACTAGGGTTAAGCGTTAAGCTCGTTGGTAACAATTATACAATGTAAATGCCATCTTCCCATATCGTGTACCGTAACGCGTTTTATGTAACAAATTATATTTATTTTGTATATCAAGGTGAAAATATAAAATATTATTTTTTAACCTTTGACAGACCTTTGCAGTGTTATGGTTGTCAATATACCCAATATGGATTCTATTTTCTTTGACAGACCTTTGCAGTGTTTGTCAATATTATATGGTTTCTATTTTCCCAGGATACTTTTTAGCTGTTTAACAGCCTGTATAAGTTTATTGTTGTAAGAGTCTTCGTCTTCGTCAATTAATATTAATTTATATTTAAAATTATTACAGTCAGTGATATCGTTTATGATGATGTCGTCTGACCGGTTTCGTCCACAGCAGCCTTCCTAGAAGACAAGTGTGTGCACAATAATGCAAAAGCAAGCAACATAAGTCTAGTTGCTCTAACTCAAACACTCAAGTAATATTTTACACGCAATCTCTGTAAGAGAATCGTTTAAAAGAATAATTTGGTTTGAAACAACAGATACATTACATACCTGTTATATAATTTACTCGTCATTACATAATAATAATTTATATGTGACATTTAAATATATTGTTATCCTAATATCAAATACTATGAAATAAAAACATACGATTACTTAACACCAAGTTTATTAAGTTACGAACACACAAAATGCGTTCATAATAAGTAAAGTCAATAATTATATGCACATTTAAAAACTAAGCTACCCCCGCCGTGTCTGTCTGGCAGTTGAGTATCTGATGAGTACTGGCAGTTGAGTATGATACCTACCCAGACTTACACAAAGCCCCACCAAGTGACAAAGTTCACTTAAGTTTTTTTACGCAATTTTAGATATGATTGACAAATTCGTATTTTATTCCGAGCTGGCTCCATTTGAAATACAACATTACACGGAATATTGAAAATGACATTTCAGTTTTGTTATGTGGCAACACTAAAGTTTCTATCTTGCTTTCTTTTATAGATCGATTTAAATTCTATTATTCTCTACGTGTAATTGAATATGTTTCTGTGATTTACTTTAGATAATATTAAATACATAAATTAACACGCAACCAAAGTTCGACCTTTATTTAAACGTTTGAAATGGAGCATCCGTTTATCATTAAAGGTCAGAATCGTGTGACTTAGTTTTAAATATGTTATTGAAATTGATCGTATTTCACTCTTATCAAGGATGTAAATTTGTCCTTTAAAGATTGTACTTTAATGTGCAAACAAGATCAACTATTTGAACAAATAGCATTCGTTTAAAATTATCTTTAAGGAGAATATAAAACTCACGCTTGTCGCGTGAATAACGTATTCGTTTCGTTTTCGTAACGTATTTACATACTACCTACCTGGCTTTCGTCGAAACATGTTGCGTCTACTTCTATAAGTTTTATGTACATTAACTTAGTAGATTTTTCGTTTAGGAATTAGGAGTCTCCTAATTTATTAATATAGATAAACTAAACGACTGATATTACAAATGCGAAAATCGCATCGCATCTTAACCGATGATTGCGGGTTCAAACCCAGACGAGCACCACTGAATTTTCATGTGCTTAATTTGTGTTTATAATTTATCTCGTTCTCGGTGGTGTAGGAAAACATCGTGAGGGAACCTGCATGTGTCTAATTTCAACGAAATTCTGCCACATGTGTATCCGCCAACACGCAGCATGGTGGAACATGCTCCAAACTTTCTCCTCAAAAGCAGACGATGCCTTAGCCCAGCAGTGGGAAATTTAAAGGCTGTTAATGAACGAATGCTGTTTAAACATTTTAATAAGATTTATTTATTATCATTACAAATTTAAATATAAAATTTACGTTACATATTTATAATAAATTCTGCAGACATATTTAACTTTGCCGTTTCATAAATTCAAATCATTTGTAAAAAATACATTGGTAAAGAAGGCATATTATTCGATACAAGATTATATAGATGTTAAAAAATCGTAGAGTTAATGCTTGTTGACTTCCAGGCAGGATATTTTACATACATATATAATTGTATTTAACTAACATGACTGTATTTTTAGATGTCGAAAAAGAGGAACTACTGGATTTCTTGCCGGTTCTTCTCGGCAGAATCTACATTTCGAACCGGTGGTAGCTTCACTTAATATAGTTTGTTAAATGAGGTTTCAAAAGTGCTTGTAAAAGCCTTCCTGAATAAAGTATATTTTAATTTTATTCGATTGCACAACTAAATTAAATTGCACAAAAGGTGTGTTTTTTTTTTCTACTTGATTGAATACTCTATCTTGTTACATATTCTCTGCTGTAAGTCTTACTCTTTTGTTTTTATATTATTTGCAACACTTGTAAATATTACGACATACACACAAAGCTAAAAGATGACTCTCCATAACACAGCACACGAACTAATCGAATTCTTTTGACGAAAATTTCATTGTCCTCAATAACAAAAGTTCTTGCACGTTTCATAATATTTTGTGTTTGAAAAGCGAACAAATGGCGATCAGATATTCAGATCTTTATACAGATAGACGACGCTGATGTTGACATTTGACATTACTTACATCACCATTTTTAATTGTCATTTTTGCCATCGGCTTGTTCGTGATCATACATAGTCGTTATGTAATACAACAATGTGAAATTAGTATCAGTAACGGCTTGTTAATGTTTCTCTACTTGGCAAAAATCTCTTCCCACGAAGAGAAGATTTTGGCACTGATTCTATCATGTGTAGTGGATACACCTGTGTGCAGAATTAAGATTTCTTTACGATTTCCTTGCCCTGTATAGGAACCTTGTACCTGGAAGAAGTACATAGTAAATCAACGATGCCTGATCGGCTTAAATATTCCATTTTCCATTAAGATTGAAGAGCCACTGGGCTATTTCGGTTCATTGGTAGATAGACCCAACAATTAACTTGAAAAACTTAAGTTAAAATCAACTCTATTTTGTCAAGAATTATCATAAATAATAATGTTTCTTCACGACATTATTACACCTAATATGAGTTCGCCTAGGGTTTAATTGAGTCGAAAACAAATAGACTATTTGTTTTACTTCTGAAACTTCTAACAATGACCTAATTTTCGTATAAAGGCTGAGTTAATAAAACATTGCAGTAAATGCTTGCATTAAAGCAATATGTTAATTCTTTGTGAAGATCATTATCACTTTTCGTCCAATAAATGCATTCATAACATTACAAGGTCTGAAAGTAAATATTTATCTATGAAATAGTTTAAAGTTGAATTATAATATCTCAATTCACAGGCGTGTTGCTTGTTTTCCCAGCACGGCGACCTCTGCGCCGGCGCACAATGGGTTTTCTTCTCTAATTACCTTTAATTACACGACGGTATTTTGATTTTTTTTCGGTCAAGAACGATACATAGAACTAATGTGTCATTGTGATACGAAGATTGTTCAGATTGAAATACAAATAGAAATATGTCTTTTGATATACAAACAAAAGTGTTTTTTTTTTTATATGTTGCTCCCAAGAAATTCTCAATAGCAACCTGGAGTCTTGAAATTGGCAAAGTTTAAAATGGCCTGTAAATTTCCTACTACTTGGCTAAGGCCTCTCCCTTTGAGGAGAAGGTTTGGAGCATATTCCACCACGCTGCTCCAATGCGGGTTGGTGGATATCCATGTGGCAGAATTTCATTGATATTAGACACATGCAGGTTTCCTCGCGATATTTTCCTTCATCGCCGAGCACGAGATGAATTATAAACACAAATTAAACACTTGAAAAATTCAGTGGTGCTTGCCTGGGTTTGAATCCGAAATCATCGGTTAAGATGCACGCTTTCTAACCACTGGGCCATCTCGGCTCAGCATTCTCATCATTTCTCCGTATAACCATTAACCATCCCAAAATAACAGTTAAAAGGTATGCTAGATGTAATATTTAAAACTAAAGCTAAGTGCAAATTTCTTTAGAACTTGAGGTTTCTGAGAGGATTTATAAAAAATAATGATATTAAAATATGTTACATGACATGCTTTACTCAGAATAGGTCAAAGAATTTAAATTTAGAATAGAGTAATTAACGAAATATATATTTATATATAAAAAAAGTTATATTACATACTTTTAGTTAAACACTCGTATCTAGTTACTATACCGACTAATTAATTCAGTACATACTTGTGTGGCAACGATTTACATGTTGCAAGAAGAGTTCGCATTGCACATTCTAGTGAAGACACAACATATTTCAGCACTAACTCGGTTTACAGGGGACAATTAATGCCTAAATATCATTAACCGAATCGCAAACAGAGTTAGTGCTAGTAGCAAAAAGTCTGCGCATTGTGAGATCGAGATGGCATTAAAAGCAAACGTCGTCAGTAACATAACATACATTAACAGCCTTTAAATTTCCCATTGCTGGGCTAAGGCATCCTCTCCCTTTGAGGAGAAGGTTTGAAGCATATTCCACCACGCTGCTCCAATACGGATTGGTGAATACACATGTGACAGAATTTCGTTGAAATTAGACACATGCAGGTTTCCTCACGATGTTTTTCTTCACCGACGAGCACGAGGTGTATTATAAACACAAATTAAGCACATGAAAAATGAGCGGTGCTTGACTGAGTTTGAACCCAATCATCGGTTAAGATGCACGCGTTCTAACCACTCTCAGTCTCATCTCAGTAAAGTTCATCGTAAAAACTGAAACAGAAAAAGAATGATTATTATTGTTAATATTTTACATTTTTTCAAAACGATTAGATTACGTTTAGTTACGCGTAACGTGCAAATGCGAAATATTGCCAGATAATTAAATAACATTGATAATTATTTGCTTATAAATTGTTACTTTGTATCAACTACATATATTAATATATATATATGTCGCAGCGTCAGATAATTAAATACTTTGATTGTAATCTCTAAGTTTTGAGATTTGATTCTGGATGGCCAGTGAAGTCAATAACTCTTTGTAACGTTAGAAAAACATAAAATGTCAGTTGTCAAGAAGGATAAGACAGATGTGGTCGCGGCCAATGAAATATTGTAAAAATCAATATACGATAATCCAGCTATCGATTTGTTGTATTATTTGTGAATATGTATGACGAAGATGATGACCCCGAACCAAACAATATTGCCGGCTCGCCGTTATCAGAAGTGGGATGTAAGCCACCTCACCAGCTGCAGCCTACCACGAATGGTAACAAAGACAGACGGAAATCATTATTGGAACAGCAAAATCGAAACTATTGCTCTAATTCAAGCTATGAAAGCATCGACGTCAAGCGGTCGTGTACATCTCCCTACGTTTGATCCCGAGAAGACAAGTCTAGACGCCCGTGCTTGGTTATCAACCGCAGACATATGTATGGCTGATCAACCGCTATCTGGAGCATCATTAATGATAGGTCTCAGCAATGTATTGAAAGGACAGGCATCGGCTTGGCTGCCCCGGGTATCTTTTCCCGTTATGACATGGAAGGATTTCCAAGAGGTTTTCACCACTCGCTATAATACATCAGAGACGGCTGCCTTAACGCTCATCAATCTTTACAACAGCTTGCCAAAAGAAGGAAGGGTAACCGTCCTACCGGGACAATTCACGGAGAAGTATAAAAAAAGGCCACGACATCTTAGAAAACGACTGCTTCGAACATAATTTGGTACAACTGCCGGGGCACGGGAAACTATGCATCGAGATATCCTCAACCTACCAACACGGACGCAGGTTCAACTGCCTCTTCCACAACTATCAAGCTGGTAGATCGGCGAGTAGATGTCTGCGTCATCAGAACCCTGGAACACTCCGGCCAAGGAATCACCATCACTTCCCGGTGCCGATGAAACCACTTATCACACGTCAAGTCACTACATTAACCGTCACTTAAAATAGCGGCCGAATAATATTACAAGAGTTTTATTTCTAAGATTGCAAGTATTGCAAGAAATTTATGACAATGACAGACTTTGACAATTCAGTAGAAGATATCATATCTAATTTAAATCTTGTAATGACTAATTAGGACATCAAAAAAAGTTTTTATGTTGATATGACACTAGACGTAGTCCAAAGATGTAGCACTATTTTGAACCAAGTTATCATACTATGTTAGTTTAATTTTATATGTAGTTGTCTGTTTAGTGCTTTAGATTCAAAAGCTACTAAGAGTTTACGACTTGATAAAGGAATGAATTTGAAAACTGACGAAGGTTTTCTTACTCTGACTACATATGCCGCTGGTTAAGCGATGCCGCTGGTTAAGCGATGCCGCTGGTTAAGCGATGCCGCTGGTTAAGCGATGCCGCTGGTTAAGCGAAGCCGCTGGTTAAGCGATGCCGCTGGTTAAGCGAAGCCGCTGGTTAAGCGATGCCGCTGGTTAAGCGAAGCCGCTGGTTAAGCGATGCCGCTGGTTAAGCGAAGCCGCTGGTTAAGCGATGCCGCTGGTTAAGCGAAGCCGCTGGTTAAGCGATGATTGTAACTGACCCCATTGGTCAGGTATGGCCGAGATAGTGGATATGTACCTCAAATTATTTCTATTTCAGATATACCACACGAGGACGTGTGAGGCGCAGGACGGCCGTGTCGCAGCGTCAGATAATTAAATACTTTGATTGTAATCTCTAAGTTTTGAGATTTGATTCTGGATGGCCAGTGAAGTCAATAACTCTTTGTAACGTTAGAAAAACATAAAATGTCAGTTGTCAAGAAGGATAAGACAGATGTGGTCGCGGCCAATGAAATATTGTAAAAATCAATATACGATAATCCAGCTATCGATTTGTTGTATTATTTGTGAATATGTATGACGAAGATGATGACCCCGAACCAAACAATATTGCCGGCTCGCCGTTATATATAACAAATGAATATCAATGAATATATATTTTTTTATTAACAAATACTGTTCTTGATCAGCACGAATGCGTATAAAGTAGCGTATTCGCGTCCGAAAAAAAAGTAGGTTATATGTCAAATAAATTCCTTTTTAGTCAGTAAATTTTTTCGCAAGTTTTGTTGAACAACAATTTATTATTTAATGTTATTTTTTCATACGTTTTATTAATAGTTTATTTTTATAACAGACTAATGAAACGGGTAAAGAAAAAAAATGTCCTTTGATTTTCAATATTGAGTCTCGTTGTGCCCAAAGTAGTTTAACATCAACGAACAGTGACAGATTTAAGTTTCAACGGAAGAGATCAAATGAATAGTTTACCTTGTGTTTTGAGTCAATTTTACTGCATATTCTAAAAAAAAAATGAGGGCTTATGTACCCAAAATTAATCGTTTTCTACGGATATTTTCTGACGTACAGACCGAAAGCTCAAAGTCAATAATCTTTATTCAATATAGAACTATAATAACCAACGGTTCAAAAAAATCATCTCTATATAAATTTAAAGCGGCGACTCTCCATGGAGACAACCAATTGCTCTGGATATATTATTTATTTATTATTTGGTACACTAACATATGCTAAAATAATCAACAAAAAGAAAGTCATGTATATAAATTGCAAGTGTACATAGAATATATAATAATAATATCAATTACATATTACAGTAGGGAATCATTATAATTGTTGATCAAATACAAAATTCACATTATGATTCATAAGTTTGAAAACAGGTGCTCTCAATGACCGATGAGAGAATCAACGCAGTTGCAACTGCTAAACTCTGGCGTGCTAAGAATTAACTTAACTGAAAAAAAAAACGAATAAAATGTCTTTTAGCATGATTCATCCTTGCCATCTACAGTTTTATAAGCTAGCCGCTAAACTAACAGTCAAGTTACCATCGTTAATTCTACAGCTAACAAACAGCCATACTGACAACACCATCTGACATATCATAAAACCGCTTTATCAATAAGTGACAACTATTTACAAAACCGTAACATGCGCTCTGACGTAACCATAATAGATGTCAATTGACTATTATAATTCATCTTGAAACAAACCATCGCAACAATAGAATCGTAATACGTCTTATAGCATTTGTCCGTTATTTTATAAGTGGGCTTTGACGGACTGCGTTATGTAAACTCGAACTTTACTTTCAAAATAGAAAGGACGCAAAACGACTCATCAATAGTAGAAATATGTAAGTTATAAGTGATTGCGAAATAATTATACACGGACAGAAATAACGTTCTAAGATATATTATATATATATATCTGTTTTAAGGTATTAGCTTACTTATAAAAAATAACACAAGAATAAAGTTTTTTTAAATCGTTACCGTTTTGGAATATCAAAGGATAGCCTAGATAGATTTGATAGATTTCAAGATTAGTTTAGAGCGGCCGATAACAAGTTCCTATTCGAATTCCTGATCGATCCCGTTAAAAATATTCGATACTTCTATCAAGGATATCGACGGCTTTAATAAATATATTTACTGGTAAATGGTCATCACTGCCCATATCAGAAAGAGGAATTAGAAAGATCTCATTTGCTCGCACATTGAAGGACGAGGAGTTAGGAAGATCCCATTTGCGTATACATTCGTTCGAATAACAGTTACACAGATACGTTAATACCATATGTTCAGACAGGTAATGCATACATATCTATTACGCGTTACTATATCCAATAGTATTAACAGTTTTTCATTAATAAATACATTTTCAAATGCTATGTATCAACTGTACTATTATCTTGTAACTTGGGCTATATCTTAATTGTAACGTCGTGAGCGAAGGTTCGTTGTCTCTTCCAGGAATATAAATGATATCTATGTAGCGAAAGCTTAGGTTTCCTGAGTTATTTGTATCAATTAAATATGCATTACTTTAAATCAAACAGATATAAAGAATGATACGTAAAAAATAGATGTCTCAGGAGCGACAAATGACTACGAGTCGAAAGTAAGTCTCAAAGTGCACGATAAGAAATATATCAATTTTAAATAATATATTATACAATAATCTAATCAAAATATATAACACTGATCAAACAATATCGTGGTTAATTATCGATCACTTCTAACCGCTTATGCTGCGGAGCTGATAAGTACAAAAAAGAAGAGAATTCCACTGAAGTTTAGGATCCAAAGTACCTATTTCCTAGCAAAAAGTAGTATCAACACCATCTTCAAGGTAAATACTATTACTTTAAAAGTTTTGCAAAGTAAGCATAACTCGTTTTGTTTTTTCAAGCTTTAATCGTAATATTTTTATTTTAAGTCAGTACTACTAGTGTACCTCTTATAGTAATTTCATGCCAACAAATTTATGAAGTTATTTCTATATACCGAAAATAAAAAAGGACCTAAATTGATCACTTTTAATTCCGATCCTAAAACGAATGAAAATGATCGACTTATGAATCAATGAGATTGAGTTTTAATTTTTAAAGGTTATCTAAGTGTATTGTGTCTCACACGATCGAAAAGGTAAGATAAATAACTACTAATATTTCGATGTTTTCCCATGCAGCAAATATATATAAGTCTATAAGACCGACCTACCTATGTAAAATACGAATATAACTCCTCAACATAAATAGGTACATATATACCTACTAACAAAGCACTATTTAAACGATTTTTAATCTAGTAATATTACTATATCACAAAATAATATAAGATCATAACCGATAACATCTTATTATTACCGATATAGACCTCGAAACAATGGCCACGAGCAAGGTCAAATAAGAACTATAAACACTAACAATACACGAACTTAAAGGTCTGCTATGAAATATATATTTAATACATTTATCTGTAATGATTCTTATACTGTTTTTAAATATGTATTTGAAATAATCATCCATGTAAATTGTTATTTAACTAAATTTATTAATTTAAGCTCGTCAATTATTCTGCACATATAATATTCTATTTGCATACATGTTTATATGTTAGCGAATGTAAGTACTGTACCTCTTGAATCAGAAGTATTTACGGAATTGTTCTTTGTCTTTGTCAAAATGATTCTTGTAAATGTAGTCACATATTGATCTAATAATATTATTGTAGAACGAAAACTGAGTGACTTGGTCAAGGAAATGACGTCACCTTTCAGACGTAGTAAAAGAAAGAGGTATCCATCTTGAATTGTCGTAGTGGTCACAAGTTTGTGACTGTCAATTGCATTCTTGATGAATTTCATAATATTTTGTTAATATATAACTGAAATTTGCTCTTCAGTGTCCGTCGACACTTATTTTAAATGTTTTAGTGAATGGTCGATTAAAATATAATAATAAAATACTTTCAATGGTCTATTACTAGATCAAATTAAATCAATATGAAAAACACTAAGATAAAATATTTAAACTGTCAATCCTTCCTTGATAACTTCAACGGTAGTTCGTGTAGGTAGTACGTATGGTATCAGCGGCAAATAGACCACACGATGGTAAGCCATTTATTTACCTACTGCTGACCATGGGATTTAAAATGTATGTTCTTGTATTTATATCTGTTTCGATGGCAGTCACCTGGTATACCAGAAAATAGCTAAACTCTGTATTGACCAATATAAATCCATTTATTTATTTTTGAGACTAGTCCGAACATGCGATCTCATTGCTAGATTCTTTGCTACAATTTTTTTGTTTTGTTTAAAACCTCTTAAATTAAATTGTTTGCATGAAACATCCTCAAAGGAATCCTGGATTACGAAAACAATAAAACAAAACACTTAATCCAATAAACTTTAGCAGACAATTTAATTAACGTTACGCACTATTTCTGTGGAACAGCGGATGATCGTATCAGCGACTTGAACGAGATGAAAATGAGTGTGGCCTTTCATTGTTTGACTGTGGTCAGCTTTCTGTGGTATGAAGGTTGATTTTTAACCGCCTAAAATTTAACTACAATATAATATGTTAACAGACCTTAAGATCACAACGTATTGGAAGTAGTATTGGTATTGATGAAACTTTACTAAAGAGAGACTCTTAATTTTTTTTTATAACGAAATTATGCAAAAAGGAAGAAAAAATACTAACTAGCCAGTCAATATCTCACTGCTGGACAAATGCCTCTTTGAGGAGAATGTTTGGAGGTTATTCTGCTTCAATGACCCACACTCTACGGTGAAGTCTCATCCATATTTATAATACGAACATCAAAGTAAGTGTATTTGTTTCTTCTGAATACTGGCAATACACAATGGCCGAAAAATAATTACATTCATCAAAAGTTATATTCAACAAACGTTTTATATAAAAAAAAATACTAACAACATATTGCTAGCTCTGTCTATCTCATCTCTTTCCTTGTCGTCTGACATTATATCAGCACTATATTCAATATCATATGATTCTTCTGACAAAAGTCAGACAGAAATTAAGGAAATAGATTGACTTAATTCTTTTTGTAATATTATATATTTAACAAAAACTAACATCACGGTTAACTCGTTAGCGCTAACGATTAAATTCTATGACGATTGCGTTAATCTGTTAAATAACTTGCGATCAACATTGTAATGTCGTGATAAAGTGTAATAAATGTAACCATTCATCATATTTACTTAGTTTCTTTACGTGCGTACAAACTCAGCCCGTTACTTTGTACGTAAGCGCAGCTAACAGTTCATTATTCTCTTAATTAGTATGTTAAGCAGACAGAAAATCAATTAAAGGCGTCAAATATATTTATAAAAAGCTAAGGATGTCTGGGGATCTAAGGATAAATATATATAGTAACAATTAAAAACCTTAAAAATATATTATAGTTTATTATTGAAGTTGTTTATGTCAAATAATTAGGCCTACTGGTAAGTGGGACTGGTAAGTGGTGACCACTGTCCATAGACATATTGTAAGAATTATTGAAATTTTCTCACATCACCAATGTTCCACGAACTTTAGGATCTAAGATGTTACGTCCCTTCTGTGTCTAATAAGGAGGTGGACTGGTAAATGGACCACCTTATGGTAAGTGGTGTCCACTCTTACTGTAAGAATTATTAACCATTCCTCATATCACCAATGCGCCGCCAACCTTATGAACTAAGATTTAGTTTAGCAGTTTTAAAAAGGCATAAGTGATGTAATCCCTTATGCCTTTTTAAAACTTACTTGCGTGTATGGATTTTCATAGTATATAGGTACAGACATTAAGTATCCCGTTATACCATCTACTTATGACGGTGACGCTCGGTTTACAATAAAAGAAAAAAAAAACTGATAAAACATTCGATAAGCGACAGGCTCACATTTCTGTAACCATGTGATGCTTTAAACATGCAATAAATCACACTTGAATGATATCTCATTAATTAATTCGATTCAATAATTATCGAATAATAATCTGATGTAATGATTGAATCATAATTACTGCAAATAATTAATCAAAGTAATCCAAGCGTGACTATCTACGATTTACTTCAAAAACATCGGTTTTTGATATTGTTTTTATATAATTACGATGAAAGTGACTTATTAATTTCGCAACAGACGGACGTACACTGACTGATTACTTAATTGATACATAATTTTGCGGAAGACCACAGCGTATTACTTTCAACATATATAATACAATAGTAAAGTAAAAAAAAAACGACCCGTACGCTTTCTACCTCTTCTTTTGTCTTTACTTGGTGGTAGGGCTTCGAGCCCGTCTGGATAGTTAACAACCACTCATCAGATATTCTACCGCCAAACAGCAGTACTCAGTAATGTTGTGTTACGGTTTGAAGGGTGAGTGTGCCAGTGTAACTACATAAGAGAAATAACATCATAGTTCCCAAGATTGGTGGCGCATTGGCGATGAAAGGATTGGTTGATATTTCCTACAGCGCGATTGTCTATTGGCGATGGTGACCACTTACATCATCAGGACCATTTGCTCGTCCACCAACCTATATCATAAAAATAAAAAATAAATTAATCTTCTGTTAGCATTGATTGGTTTGATTAATGAATTTGTTCTGATTCAAATGTTTTGGAGCTGAATTGTAAGGTATTACGCTGTTTTTTTTCATAGGCGATAAAGTGAATTGAATAAATATCATATTACTGGCAGACCTGCCAGACCTGCCAGACGTCCTGTCTTAGCTATTATATTAAATTCGAAATGGCATTCATAATTTTAAATACCCATACCGCTAAAACTGCATAAACACTTTAAAATTTTCTGAAGATTTCCAAATTTCTGCACATTTTTCTTAATTAATCTTTCCGTAAGAACAAAGTATTAAGAAACTTAAAAGAAGAAGAATGAAATCGGTAAAGCCGTTCTCAAGTTGTCAAGCCTCAGACCAATGTTATATATTTATAAATGAGTAGTTTTCATTCTCAGATTTGAACCTCCGATTGTTTCTATCGACTGAGCCCTCATAGCTGATAATAGTTCAGTTGACATATTCCATTAACTTCTCGCGGTTATCTATCTGTTAGACCACGCGTACATTGTAAATAATACGAGTTCACACGTTCACGTTTTTATTGAGCTTCAATCGTGCCTTCCTTGGTCTTATCTTAATCTCATACCGATTACAGCGTCATGAGTTTTTTCTTTACTTTTTGAGAGATTTCTTCGACACGTGCTTTCATTTGTGAAATCATTTTTTGTTTCTTTGGAACGTATTTCACAAGCCCGTGCCTCGGAACACGTAAAGCAGGTGGTCCTGCGATAAAACTCCTTGTCGTCATACTGGTTTTAAATTTAATAATTGTTACAATATTTAAAGATGCTTTAGATGGTAATTTTATACATTAAAATCGTATGATATTTAAATATAAATAAGTAGCAAATAGTGCATTTTCATGCAAAACACATTTAAATAGTTCCAACATCAACAGTAACATCTTCAATTTAATTTACTTAAGGATATTATTAAAAAAAATATTATTTACATTTTAGTTGTAGAAATTTTATTTGTACATAAACATTACTAAATATACGATTGCCGAACTCTCAATTATAGTTTTCCGGTTCTTTTCGACATAATCCACATTATTATTACCTTGTTAATTGTCTTTGATTGAATTAAGTATATCCTTGGGACATACGTTTTACTAATACATAGGGAACCAATAGAAATAAATATAATAAATATAAATATTGGACAACATCACATACATTACTCTGATCCCAATTTAAGTAGCTGAAGCACTTGTGTTATGGAAATCAGAAGTAGCGGCGGTACCACAAACACCCAGACCCAAGACAACATAGAAAACTAATGAACTTTTTCTACATCGACTCGGCCGGGAATCGAACCCGGGACCTCGGAGTGGCGTACCCATGAAAACCGGTGTACACACTACTCGACCACGGAGGTAAATATAAAGGGGATGGATAATTGATAGAACCATGTCATAATGTCGCGCTGATGAAATCAATATGAAGACAATTAATTTAATATCATTTGAAATCTTACAAATCATTAATCAATTATATCTAATCATTTTTTTATATTCCGATCATCAGTCACTTATTCAAGTGATTAATGTAGTTCAAGGTAGAATAATCATTATAGTTCTAGGCTTAAGATCTATAATCGTATAATAGTAATCATACCACAGTTAGTTATCGCATGTCTTTATTGATAAAGGTCCAAGTAATAATCGTTTCATTCAAATAAATTATAACATTATTTATAACTATTTTTAGTATATAACTAATCAAAGCCAAACGTTTTTTATTATTAAGCTTATGTAACTTAATACCAATATGTGTATAATTATACCTTCCAACTATACTTGTTAACTAGTCGGTCTAGCAGTCTAGCTAGACTAATAGACCAATAGACGAGACACTGAAAGATCAATAGTATATCTTAAATAAAAAAAAAATTAGCGATGATAGATTATATCGAAATTGTTTCTTATATTTTTATAAATATTTAGTAAACATTGTGCTATTTTATTAACAGTATTTAAAACGGGATATTTACCATCTTTTTTATTTTTATTTGGTGGAGCTCGATATCTCGACATTATCTACGAATGTCTTGTTCACGAGTCTCGTGAGTAATAAAAATAACCATGTTCATTTAAAATCTCATATTGTGCTATTTTTATAATTATTAATTATATTATTCGTTGAATTGGTTCATGATACGTATCTAATAATTACATTGGTGAACATAGTTTTTCTTGTCGGTTATTAACGGTTTAGTCTACATCCTGATATGTGGTTAATATAGTATCATAAAGTGACCATTTATAAGTACTTGAATAGAATATATTTTAATCTTGATTCTTAAAACGCTCGAAGTTTGTCCCTTGTACTGTAATTTCACTTTCACTGTTTAACAGAGATGCGCGGTGCTCGACCCGGGTATCAGTACTCGACTGTTATAAATAATTGGTCACGTCTTAGTGCTGTAATCTGACATAATGCTCCAATAATATTCGCTGACATACATCCTTCATAAAAGGTAGAACACCAGAAGCATTTCATAATAAATATGATTTTCTTTTATTATATAGGTATTTAAACGGTAAGTGTTTACCAATGCCCTTTAATACAGACATCGCTAATACCCCTTGAGAACTGTTATGTCCCTTGTGCCTGAAGGTCCACTTTCTCACCCTTCAAACCAGAATACACAGTACTAAATATTGCTATAAAGTGGGCTACCCAAACGAACTTACACAAAGCACTACCAAGTGTAGTTAAGTAGACGTAGTATACTGGCTTGTTAGAATATAATGAAGCATTGAAGCTATTGCCGTTTCGTTTGTAGGGCTTATCCCTATGTGCACACAATCGTAAAGTAATAAAGTTATAATCCTTCTCCATATTAAGAAAAGGATTCGATTTTCTTCCACCACACTGCTCTGATGTTGATAAGTAGATAAACTTGGGCACACCTAAATTCCACCAGACAAAAATGTCTTGTTTTGTAAGGGTAATATTTTATTTAATTTTTCACTTTTTAATTGTTATATTTATATAAATTTAAAGTTTATATCTCAATGTCAATGACCTGCTTTTGATGATAATATTATTAATTAAAACAAAACATGAATCACTCCCACAGATAGCTAAAAAGCGAAAGGAAAAATGTTACACATCAATAAAAGCTTCAAACTAAAGGCTCATTAAAAGATCACTACATAATTATGACTTCAAGACGTCGACGTGAACGTATATCTAATGGTCACTAATATTGTCACTTTACATAACATGATTGTCACTTTTGACACGTAACACATGCATTAGTGCTCTGATACCCGTATCTTACGAGCTTTTTCAACTTATTGACGTAATATATTACATTAAACATCATATTAATATACTTGGAATGTTTTATTTATTCGTAGTATATTTCAGTATTTATAATAAGTATTTACTTATGTATAAGATATATAATTAAGTAGACATTTAAAAGATTTTGGTTAATTATAAATAAATTAAAATCTAATGTTAAATAAACATTGATAAACGTGATTAATTACTCGCTAAAACATTATATAAATGACGAATAATAATTATGGATTCATATGTTACAAAGTTCTGATTAGTGTATTTTTATTTAATAAAATAAAAAATAAAATAGTAATTCATATCCAAACTTATAATATAATATAAAATCATATAAAATGTAAATTATAAATGTACTATAAAAAAACAGAATAGTTTAATTATAGGAATTGTTAATTGTGTTTTATCATCGAATTGAATCACATAGGACACAACGAAAGCTGTTTTCATTGCAAATGTTATTCGTGTCTCAAATAAATCTTCAGTTAGGAAAGTTTGAGGTCACGCGCTAGGTCTTACGACTTTCCCTGTGGGTTAAGGTGTAATTTAGCACTATTTTATCTTTAGTAGTTACTCTGCGTGGGGCTTTACCTGCGTGGTCCATAGGATCAACCTAGATCTTTCTCTCTGAACTCTTCTATAAACTTTTTACTTTGTGGTAAGTCTTTATGCAACTTTGCTGGGTGGGTACCAGTCACTCATCAAATTCTACCACCAAGCAGAAATACATAAAATTGTTGTGTTCCGGTTTGAAGGATGAGTGAGCCGGTGTAACTCAAGACGCAAGGTATGTCAAATCTCAGTACCCAAAGTTCCAAGACTCATTCACCTTTCAAACTGGAACACAACAATACTGTGTGCTGCTGTTTGGCGGTAGTATATAACGCATCAGGCGTGGGTGATAGCTACCACCTACCACCAAGTATATATGATGTTGACAACCGGCTTACGATGTAACGCCATTTCGATAAGACAAGCAATGTCACGTGTCTCATTCTGACATTTCACGACCTGAAATCGATTGTGCGATGAGTTTCTAGTTTATTTTACAGAATACGTCTATTGCAACAACAATCAATAAAAATAATTGTTACTTTAAAAAAAAATTGACAGTATTTAAGACGATTTCAAACCATTTCAAGTTCGACAATGGATTTATTTATATTTGTATGTATTATATGTGGATAACGTTTGTACATTGTAATAAGTTTATTTCCACCTTGAACCTTTTGTAATTAAGGTTAAGCCAAATATGGAAACATGTGTATTCATTATTCCTAATGGCCAACAATGTTGCATCTTTGATTTAATATGAGGTCAGTGACCTTTATGAGTAAATTTTGAAAAGCCAATTTATATCTTAATAGATTTTATATGAAAATACAATAAGGTTCGACAGTGATTGAATTTATCGTCAGAATGTATTTTATAAGTAGGTATAAATATGTTTAATTTTAACCTAAATAATGTTAGTTTTTTGTGATTGCAGCTACATTGAAATAATTCAAATTTGCTCTCAACACAATTCAAAGATAAATTTCTTGACAAGCTAATTAAAGATTACACACAAATATGATACGATATGAAATACTGCTTTATTTGTGGAGCGCGGGAGCAGTGTTGCCAGATCTATTATAAGCAATATGAATGTTACTATTTTACTTATTTGTAATATTTGAAAAATCTTTAAATCATAATATAGTTCTTAACATATTACGATAGTTTTTGTGACGATATTTTCTCATCTTGCAGATGACAATATTGTGTAAAAGAACGTAAGCTCTTCAATATCCAAATCGAATGAAAGAGATCGAAAAGATTCATATACCAACTTGACCTTGAATTTACATGCCATCATTGGTCGAGACGATATCAAAAAATATTAATCAATCGGTTACATTACTGAAAAAAAAATTGTTTTTTTTTTAATATAAATATAGTTTATGTGTATAATGGATTTATATTATAGTCGAGAAAAGCCGCGAATTAAACTTACCTAGTCGGAAAAAGCCCAGAATTTTTCTTTTTATGTTTCTTCTTGAATCTAACAATTGTATGTAGAGACTTAGTGTACACGTATACACGTGTGGAGCCGAGACGGATAACCAGTAATACGTATAATATAAATGATATAGGCCGTGCGAGATGGCCCAGTGGTTAGAACGAGTGCACCTTAACCGATGATTTCGGGTTCAAACCCAGGCAAGCACCACTGAATTTTCATGTGCTTTTTTTTTATGGCATTGGTTGGCGGTCGAGCATATGGGCCACCTGATGGTAAGTGGTCATCACCGCCCATAGACAAAGGCGCTGTAAGAAATATTAACCATTCCTTACATCACCTATGCGCCACCAACCTTGGGAACTAAGATGTTATGTCCCTTGTGCCTGTGATTACACTGGCTCACTCACCCTTCTAACTGGAACACAACAATACAGTGTACTGTTATTTGGCGGTAGAATATCTGATGAGTGGGTGGTACCTACCCAGACTTAATTAATTATTGCTTAATTTTATTAATTTGTATTTATAATTCATCTCGTGCTCGGCGGTGAAGGAATACATCGTGAGGAAACCTGCAAGTGTCTAATTTCAATGAAATTCTGCCACATGTGTATTCCACCAACCCGCATTGGAGCAGCGTGGTGAAATATGCTCCAAACTTTCTCCTCAAAGTGAGAGGAGGACTTAGCCCAGCAGTGGGAAATTTACAGGCTGCTAATGTAATGTATATGTTATAGGCTATCAGCAAAGGTTATGTAAAATATAAGAGTTGTAAAATTGGCTTGCATTACGGTAGGAATATAGCAATCAATCAGTCTCCGTGTTGCATCTTCCTTGGCGCGTGAAACTGCAACGAACAATGAAGATGTCGGCAATAGAACCATTTTAGTAATTTCCAGACAATTTACGCCGAGTGTGTCTAGGCCAAGTGTTCGCAGTTTAAATTAAACGTATTTATACTTCGCAATGAAAATCGTATTATATTATTGCGTACACTGTAAACATTTTTATAACTAAACATTTAAAAACACAGCCTCGTAAAAAGTATGTGCTTAATATAAATTAACATATAAATATGTATCATTGAGCAATTCATTGGAACATTTGAACTTACATTATTTGAATCGTTTTCTATATACGATGCGATTATTTTATATGACGTTGTATTTTAGTATTATTATTATCATTGATACCGCCCAACGCCCAGGACAAAGTAGGATTGTGTTGGTCTTGTTCCACATATTGGCTCCCTTATTAGACTTTCGTTTACAACGCAATATCTTAATCACATTTCGAACACTTTATTAAGCTTTAGAAAGCACTTAAAAACCAATCGTCCAATACCTGATCTCTCTCTGGCCGTGGAGAATACTCGTCTTACAGGAATTATGAGATAGAGAGAGACTAGCAACCCGCGACAACGCACGGGTGCAGATTATTTATAAATAAAATTATATGATATTGATATTATACCCTTTAAATATCGAAAGTAAAAAAAGTCATAGAATCGGACAATTCGTTTTGGAGTATTTACCTTTTTATTAAATTACTATACATAGCGTTTGTGTTTCAACATACACTTATCTATTGTGTAAAGTTTCTGCTCAGAATTCCCATTGAATATAACCTTCAGAAGGACATCATCATTGTATAAAAATCGCTGTTCACTGTTACTTTACAATTGAGCGCAATGTGCGTATCCTGTACTGCAATGTTCAAAGTTGTAACATTACAAGAGAACGTTCTTACAGATTCAGTCTTGATTTCTTCAATGAAGCTCGTTTCTAATTTATTAGCGCGTATCTTAGCTTTTAGTGGATTTGGCGAATATCCTTCTCATATAAGAAATGTTTCTGAACCATTCTGCTGATTAATCAAACTTCGACCGAGAGCCGGCGCTGTATTGAACGGGGACGGCTTAATCGGATGGAGTTAAAGTGTTTTCAAAAGTGGAAGATCTTTTTTATGGTAACGGTAGAATGACGTAGACTGGACGAACAAACAGGCCACCTGATGGTAAGTAATCACCACAGCCCATAGTTATTGGAGTAAGAGATATTAACCATTTCTTACATCGCAAATGCTCGACTGACCTTTCGAATTAAATCAAATCAAATAATTTTTATTCAAGTAAACTTCACAACGAAGCGTTTTTGAATCGTCGATATTAAGAAACTACCACCGTTTCGGAAAGCAGCCTCCAGCGAGAAGAAACGGCAAGAAACTCGCATAGTTGCTCTTTTCAAATAAACAGATTTACAATGCTGTTTTTACATTAATTAGTGTCCTGTGATGGAACCCGAGCCTAAATCTAGGCGTTTTTATCTAAAAGTACTCTTTTAATGAATAATAGGACTTATTTATTAATTTAGTCTGAATAAACTTTTTAAATTTCGTAAATGGTAAATTGGTTACATTTCCCGGTATCTTATTATATATGCGTATACCATTGCCCAAAAGCGTTCTCTGTACCGTATGCAAACGGAAAGTAGGGGTTACAAGTTTATTCTTATTTCTTGTATTAATAGTATGTATATCAGCTTTTATGGAAGATTTTATTTAAGATGTTATATCCTTTGTGTCTGTATTTTAACTGGCTCACTCACCCTTCAAATCGGAACACAAAGATATCGAGTACTGTTGTCGGTAGAATATAATATGAGAGTGGTCCTACCCAGACCAACCCCACCACCAAGTGATAATCTTAAAAAAAGGTATTCAGATTAATTAAAGAAACATTTTCAATTGTATCTCAACCATTCCGTCCCCGATTAATCAAAAATAAACTTATAATTAACAACGGACGCTCATCACACTTTCTCAATTTTAAGGCTCATCAGAGGCAGTATATATGCCGCTGACAAGTTGTTTAAACTTTAACCTGTTACATAACATTATTGCTATTGCTATTCCAAATTGGTAAATAATAGTATTTAGTAATGACAGATATACTCGTATGTATATAAAATAGGTACATAAACAGTATTACTGTTTGAATATAAACACACATTCGATCACAACAAAGCCAATAAAATAAGGTTCAACATATAAGCGCCTCATTGAATTGTAACAAAGAACTCATACATAAAATTAAAAATCGGTTAAAAAACAATAAACGTAAATTTAACACTTGAAAAACGAAATTAACATGCAGATTTGAATATGCGACCTTCAGAGTTAGGATCTACATTAGTTACGATAAACTCACGATCACCTGTAGCCTAATTATCAAAATTTGACTATAATTTTCTATTTATAAAGCTTCGCCCTTGTTTTCTGCTTAACGACCTCAATATAACCTTGAACTATTTACCGATGTAAACAGTATATCGCAGAGGCTATTGTTCTTCACAGTACGTCTTGCGCAAACCGTATTCTTATAGAACAAATCCGTTTAATTATATTCGCATTAACAGATTGGAAATGACCACAGTTAAATAGTAATTGTTAATAAGCATTTACTACTTCAACTCGTAGTTGCACAAAGTTATTTACTGCCTCGTTGATCTGTGAAACAGGCTTTTAATGACCCACTGGTGGGCTAATGCCTCATCTCCTCTGATGAGAAGGTTATCAAGCTCTTATAAGACTGATCTCGAGGTTCTTTTGTCAAATCCCGGATCGAACGAATGAAAAGTAATTATGTATTTTTGTCAATATATTCTCGTTAATAGCACGGAATTTAGTAATAGGTCATGTTTGCACACCCATGCCAGGGACACTGGTGGCATGCCAAGTAAAAACATGCGCCTGCGCCTGAACCCTCTCCGGTCGTAACGGATTCCCATTCGGGATTGGATTTGATCCAAAGATATTGGGATCTTCAGCTTTATAAGCTATCCACAAATCAAAGAGAGTAAAAGATAAAAAAAAAATATTAAAGCATCATGCCACTTATATTATAGGATTATAGGAGTACCTACTCCTTACCGTCGATTTACGGCCCTAATGTATGGTGATTAAAGTTTAAAGGTCGAATTTGACGTCAACATCTCTACATATAATCTTTCATTATGGCACGCTATAACACAATTTTATATATCGAATCGACCAAGTGTACCTTCAGCTAACAATTTAATTATATACGATCACGTTTCAAGTAAAAGTTAAATCATAAATCTAGTTTAATACTGTATTGAAGCTCCATACTCAAAACTCGTTCCATTATCCCGATCTGTGTAATTAACTGGTAGCGGTTCTATTACCAGAAGGCTCCTCACCCAGTGGTTTCAACTCTTGACATTTGACTCTTTCGACAGTCCACGCCACTTTCGCCGTTATGTAAATATCTTACGATCTATAATTGTGTACAATTTCCAATCTGAACGTTGGACATCTTCAGCAACAGTTCGTGTTATATAATGCGGAAAGACTTAGAGTATAAGAATTGCACGTTTAGATGCAAAAAATGTATAAGATGATTAATAATAATAGTTATTAATATAAGATATTGTTTCATGTTAGAATGTTAATTCGATTAGTCTTCAAACCCGGGTTTAGGTCAGCTATGCAGTGTTATTACAGCAGCAGTAGTATATTGGTCTGATAATAATAGCTAGGTGCTAGATCTTAGGCTCGAAATCAAAATCAAAGAATACTTTTTCAAGTAAGGTTTTAGCACTTTTGAATCGTCAATTTACAAACTATATTAAGTGAAGCTACCACCGGTTCAGAATATAGAATCTACCGAAAAAAACTGGCAAGAAAATCAGTTGTTACCCCTTTTTAACATTTAAAATACAAAGTTATGTTAGTTAAATATTCTTCTTCTACTTTTATTTATAAAAATGTCAAACCAAAACGTATTCATTACATTTATATAATTCCGTGATTGAATATAACTCAATAACTAGAAGCTATACCTTTAATGATTATTTATAAATATTTTATGTAAAATAATTTATAGGCTTACAATAAAATATATCCTTCCTGAAAGTCGACAATTAGACTGCTGCGAGAAGCGGTTAATCCTGCGAATAAGCTAAAAGCTTAGAAAAACCTGGGTTGCATGATAGGACCGAAATAAAAATCGCTTAAACAATAAAGAACTGTTTTTTTTATTGGTATTGATTAATCTTCCCAATTCTTTACATGAGGTGGCCTGGACGAATAATATAAAAAATAAATGGTTCCGTACATAATTAAATCTTAATTGGAACTAATATCATCGTAATCAATTTTGGATCCAAATGTTTTCGCAAATATAATTGCACTCACTTTTTCCTCATTCTCTTAATCCGATTTGATAATAAATCCGACATGACAACTTTGACTTTAGAGACATGGGAGGGCCAACAGTACATATCCTGAAAGAAGAAGAATCTGGGTTTGGGTGGCTAAGCCCAGAACATCGGAATTCTAAGAGCTAGCCACTAGAGCAATGAGACAAATATACTATAGTATATATATATTAAGATAATAAGGAGGTCGTTGACGTTATTCAAGCTCACGCGCTTCGTGACATACACCGTGTGAACATAAATTTATCTTGATTTAGTTATTAAATAAACTAATAATTCATCTATAACGACTGGCAAATATATAATTAACTATAAAACAATAGAAGCACAGTAAAACTGCTTAGCATAACTGTTATTAAATATTTTATTGGTCGAAAATTTTCAAGGACGAAACTGCAATGCTACAGTACGTAGCATTTCAAGACATAAGTTTGTGAGTTAATGCATGGGGGGTAGTACGATAATATATTTAATTGGTGGATGATATTAGTATACATCTGATTACTAATCACCCAAGCATCATATAATATTCAAAAGCCAAACAAGTGGAGACAAAGTGCCGTCGTCGTCTCCAAAATAAAATAATTTAAATGCCAGTATGCCGTAAACTAACGTTTGAACACCAACAATTTGACAGTTCTACTCCTTTCCATGTTGCACTATCTGATCAATTCGAGAGTACCGAACTTTTGTATCGTCTTTTAAATTAAATATTCTTGCAAAGATTCAACTCAATATAAAACTAAGTTAATTAGCTGTTAATATATTAGTAATTAGTTAGGTAGTTAGTTAACGTAAGCTAGTAATACTTGAAGTCTGGGTAGGTACCGCCTACTCATCAGGTATTCTAATAATAATATTGATGTGTTTTAATTTAAAGGATAGGTAGTCCAGTGCAACTACAAGCATAAGGGATGTAACATCTTAGTTCACATTGTTGGTGGCGCATTAGCGATGTAGGAAATGGATAAGTGTTTGTATGTTTGTAGTGACTAATAACCATCGGGCTGTCAACCAGCCAATGAACAAAAAAAGTTGGACTTCTTAGTCGTAAGTACTGTTACAATTTAACATGCACAGATTAAATTTAACCGTTCATCTTTTACAGATTTAATATGCGGTGGAGGCGAGAAGATATGAATATAATAATGTCTCCGAAAACTGTGGTCGTCCTCGTGTTACTGGCTTTTAGTGAGTATTTATATTTCATTTCATTTATTTTCCTTAACCAATGATATATCGATAGAGTAACGGAAACACTAGTATTGAATAACCTTATTAAATATGTACAAAGATCTCGTTATGTAAATAAATGGGTAATGTATTTAGATCAAGCTTTTATATACAATTTTTATTGTTCATGCAGTAAATTGACATTTCCTCCGGATCTAGGATATAGAACCGGGCCGGTAATGCTTACGTTAAAAATTAATTATCAGGGGAAAGTAACAAACATGTAAAATTTTAATATCGTAGGGTAACAGTAAGTTGACCTAAACAACAGACAAGTTATATACCTATACTATTATATATATATACATCATATATTTAGTGTTATTATATTAAAAGGTTTTATGAAATACTTTATTATACGTACCAAAAATAAAATAAATGGAAAAAATTACAAGTGAGAACTAACGACATACCCAAGAAAAAATCAGTATTCAGGCAGATAAATAAGAGTAGATTTACAATCAGAGATGAGATGATTGAATCAAGATGGCCTAGTATTTAGAACGAGTATATCTTAACCAATGATCGCGAATCAACTCAGGCAAGCGCCACTGATTTTTCCACTTGCTTGATTAGTATCTATAATTCATCTCGTGCTCGGTGAAACAAAACATCCTGAGAAAACCTGAGAAATCCTGAGAAATTCTGCCACATGTGAATCCACTAACACGCATAATCGTGGAAAAACATCCAAAACCTTCTCCTCAAAGGGATATGAGGCTTAAGCCCAATAGTGGGACACTTAATTTAAAGTATACAGTTTATTTTTATTATATCTTAAAAGCAAGTAAATAAATAAAATACCTAATTATATACACACATACTTTTCTAAAAAGAAAATTTTTAGAGATGTTTTCATACTGGCCATGCTTCTGAACATTCCGATGACCTGGTCGGCCTTTATATAGCGCAGGCTGTGCAACGACTCCGTGACATTTGGATAGGCAACAAACGACTTAGATACATTAATGTCACAGGACAATCTATTGAACAACGTGTTTTTACTTTAAGTTACATTATCTTCCAACGCGATTGCGACCTAATTACCTTAATTTTAATTTGCACTTAGTTTAGTTAAGGAATTATTATTTCCGTTTAAACTGATGTCATTGTTTAATCGACTTCAAAATACTTATGGGAATAATCACTATGTTTATAAAATATAATGGTACTTTTCTTATGTATAGGTATATATTAATTGTGTTGATTTATTTGTGAAGTCGTTTAATGAACATATACAGCTAAATAATTTTACTTCAGCTATATTTAAACATACATCATCGCCCAACCGCAGTACCCAGTATTGTTGTATTCCGGCTTGAAGGGTGAGTGAGCCAGTATAACACAGGCACGAGGATTATAAAGGCACATAACATCTTGGTTCCCAAGGCTATATAGCGCCATTGTCTATGGACTGCGGTGACCACTTACCATCAGGTGGCTCATTTGTCCATCCGCCTACGTATATCATAAAAACATCATATTTATATGAGAACAAAGCAGCGTGCGCAAATTGTATAAAAATATACAAGAATATATTATGAACATATATATTATGAAGATTAATCTACAGAACCGTTAAGTAATAGCTTATTTACGTCCTCCGCTAACAAAAGCGTCTCGAAACATATTATTACGTTTAAGGGCGCACACACACATACGTTCGCTATGATAACTTTAGTGTAAAAAATAATCGATTCCGTTGTTTTATATATTACTTACTAACAAATAAATATATAAACTCTTGTGATTTAATGTTTTGCTTGCCTTATTTCTTTTTATTACTAGGGAAGGTAGATAAGTACAGGGTTTCTTCGTGACTGATCTAAATGTCAGTCTAAATACGGGTATCCAAGGGAGGCATTTCTTCACCGGCTACCGCATCAATCTTTTTGCTTGAAAGACAAGTACATACAAATAGGCAAAAATAACCATTTTTCAGTTTAATAATGTGTAGTGAAGATGTACTAATGAAGGCATAAGATGACATTTATATATATATATATTACGTAGACAAGTTTATATAAAAATAATTAATTTCGTACAAAGTTTATAAACGTTTAACCGCTTGTTCACCGGTTACTAAGCTGTTAGTTAAAATCAACAGTTAACGAAATACTTAAACAATTATATTAATTTTAGTATATTCACTGTGAGTAACAGATGCCATAGTTAAGTTAGATTGTGCTTCATATTGTAACTGTCTATTTGTTTATATTAAATAAATATATTAATAATTATAAATAAATATATTAAATGAAAATAAATAAATATTAAAATATATTAAAATTATCAGCCCTAACGTATTAACAATAAATATAAAATATTGTTACAGATACACGCTTAATAGAATGATATTAATATGTCATTTTAGTATACGTGTCGTACGTGTTCAATCTGCTTTATTTGTTCTAACAGATTTCACTCCATTGATCATAACAGAAAATTGCTACAAAGAAAATCAGCAACCGTCAGTGTTGAAACGTTCTGTGACCGCTATTTATAAGGTCGATAATTGACCAGGGAATCTTATAAAGGTTACCATAATGATGTTCTTATTTTGCAAGGATCTATTCAAAGATATATTTCTATAGTGAATGGCGATTGGACCTATTCACCATTCAACTTCGAGATTATTATTAAAACTTTATTTGATAAAATGTAACTACTAAGTTTCTTGCCCGTTCTTCTAGGTAGAATCTAATTCTGAACCGTTATAGGCGATAGTTTTAAATTTCAATTATTTTATACAATGACGGCTCGAAGTACTTATAAGAGCCTAATTGAATAAAGAATAATTGTGGTTTAGATAAAATAAAAAATATATAACGTACGTTAAAGGCAACCTTGCTTTAACTAATTAGTTGAATAGCTCTTTAAATTGGTTTTGTATATAATTATCAAATTATGAATAGCTTGAGCCATATGAGTACCAGATGAACGATGTATAAAACATAGATATATACTATACAAGAATCTTGCAATTCCAGTGTAGGGAAGGCCAATAAGGGCTCTAACCCTGGGGCCTCCACAGCACTATTTTTATACAATATGGATATAATGGTTATGAAAAAAACATCCGTTCTATTGACAAGAAAACATAACGGTCATTGTTAATTTATACAAATAATTGAGAAATAGTAAAAAATATTGCCTAGTTTAAATTTACTCTATTATAAAAAAAAAAACAAAGCATCATCATGAAATTTTAAAACCATCGAGCTATAATGTCTCTTCACACAAATCGTTATTATTTCGTCTTACACAATAACAATAACGTGACAAAAACAACAACTTGACAATTCCCACAGATTAAAAACAACCAGTTATCTTAGACTGCTCTAAGCCCACAATCTTCGATCCGAATAACCCCATAATTTGTACAATACACTTCGATTGTTGCTTCGATGAGTCAATAGTCAAATAGAAGAGCACTCTCTGAACTCCGGAAATGTCAGGACTGTGTGTCATTTGGAAAATTAGATCGTTACAACAGAGATGAGGGAGATTAAAAATAGTTGCAGTGTGACCGAAAATAAGCCTTCGAACACTGTATTTATTGTGTTCACAATGGCTGTTATTTGTTTATCTGTTGCAGGATTAAAAAAAAAAGTTCCCGGTGACTTTATAATGTGACTATATCACGGAATTGTGTCAATTGCTTTTACCAATAAAATCGTTAGCAAAAACAACTCTATATTAATATGATTTATTGATAGGATTTTTTTAATATCGGAAGAAATATTTAATCTTTTTTGTTTTCATTGCTTTTGCGCGGTTTCTGCGCACACTAATTCCGACAATTTTTACAGTCACCGTTTTGACATTAAAACTGCGAATCATTTGTTTTATAATTTACCAACTGTTTCCCGCCTGCTTCGCTGAGCATTCAATAAAAGTGAAAGAGTTGATCAATTCGACGAACGGACGGTTCCGCGATGGCCATAGTCTCATATCAATACAATACTTTTTACATGATTAACGCACAAATAAAAATAATGTTTGACAGATTAACTAAAATAAAATTAACTTACATATGTATACAGAAGATGCATTATATACCCGAGCTGTATATAAATGTGTATACATAGGTAGATCCTCTTTATATCGGTAAACGATTATCTTCGAAAAGATTATATCTATTCAATAGGTCAAAGTAACTCGACTGCCAAATAGATAATACTTCAATCTGTTGGATTTTATTGATAGAGAATCAATGATAAAATATTCATTATTGTAGTAATATCAGCTCATATCAATGTAAATCTTATTACAAAACTCGTAATGGTTATTTTGCAAAATCAAAAACTTTAAATCATAAGACAATGAACGTTAACTTAAGACTATTATTATTGATTTGTATCGTATACGAAGATACTCGTTTTATAATGTGCGCATGTATTACGTAAAGAAACATTTTCGTTTTTAATATCAAAACATGATGAACGGATTGTGATCGACCTTTGAAATGTTAACGGAACTCTCAATAACCCACAAAGAATTAATTAATTGATATTAAAGTCTGTTTGAATTAAAGTAATGAAGCTTGTTAAAGAGTTGTCAAGATTAATATGCATCTTTTTTTTTAGTCTTTCAGTACCAGCAAAACTGTCCGGAATTATAACACTTTGAAACCCGAATTTGAAACACCGAATGAAAGTAATTTTTTTTTAATCGAAATTTATGTTTGGACAACTCGATTATTTTTTCGTCATTGAGAACGGATATAGTTATTTCTTAGTTGTCAAGGCGTTCATCAAATAAACCCTGTAGAGCTCAACTGTGAGAACACATCCGAAGCTCGAAACATAATATGACTGTCAAAATGTCAAAAAGTGATAAGCGACATAGACTTTAGCAATTATAACATTTAAAAGGGCTAGGGTCGCCTGCGAAACTTCGCATTTATTCAAAAGATTTTTTTGAACCTATGACAAGTTTTTGTTTTGATTAAATTTCACTGTAAACTGCAAGTCACTCATCTACAATGTTGAAACATTATTTAAATGATTTTTTAATGACAATTGTATACTTTAGTTCAGTTAGAATTGGAGTTTTTCGATAACAATTTACTTTAACTTTGTTTACGTTTTTCATTTTATTTTTTCTTATATAGCCGTAGCATCGCTCTCTAACCGGTCAGTAAATTAATTCTTTGTTAAATTGTAATAATTTAGTAAAATGCAATCAAGAATCCTCTTTAATGTTCTACACATCTACGGCTCGAGCTCTTCAAAATGAGACCATAACCGATTTGTTATGTGCAGCTATCGTCCCATAATCACTGGACAAAAAATTGGCTTACGTTATTAATATATAAGACATATACAGAATATACATATACACAAATCAAAATATCGTAAATCGGTTATCAATTTGTTGTACAACAAGTCATATTTATATATTTTGTAATGTATATATATATTATTTATTAAAGTATATATTTAAAGAATAACACTTTTAACAGTTGTACAGTTTATTTAGTGAAAGTTCGACGTTCAAACAAATTATTTAATTCATAATATAATGTACGTTTTGTTTTTATTTCACTGTGAACGTGATTCGTGGTATTATATTTGTATATGTACGTAGGCGTACAATCGTTGAGTTAAAATTAGTATTCAAAATTGAATGTAATATAGACCAATTTAAACAGTTACTTGGAAAATATAATAAATTAGAATTATTTATGAAAAAAAAAAATAACCATTTTTTTCATTCGTTAAAATTTGCCGGAAACCTTAACCTGTAAATATTCTTATTGCTGGGCAAATGTTGGGTACACATGGGACGGAACAGAACAGGTTTTCACGCGATTTTCTTCCAAATTAGACATAAATAATGCTTGTCAGACTTTGACTCCGCAATCTTCGGTTACATAACGTGCTGTCGCCAATGAGCTATCTAGTGGTTCCAAACAACCAGGACTTACGATAAATTATACTTTAAAATAATATGTTCATTCACTTCACGTTTTGTATGTTTAGAACTATCAATGCAAAGCAACATAATTCCTACACAGGACACTCTTATCATCGGACTTCTATCGTCTATAAATATACTACCTAAAGTCAAATGATTGTTAAATCACACTGGAACATCCTGAGATAATCGCGCCTAAACAAACTCTTCAGTTTAGCTAAAATATTAATATTATTATTTAGTATAGATATGTGTAGATTACATTTTTGTTAAAAGAATACTATGCATAATTTGAAGATGATACGTTGGTCTATCGACTATAGTCTATTGCAACCACAAGAGGATAAAAGCCGAACAACATTTGACATCGAACTGACGTGATATTAGAGAGAGAGCTTGAATAATAGATGATTTTCATTGTGATTTTTCGAAAAAATGGCGTATTGAATGTCGAAAATTTGTAAGAAAAATTATAGTGAACATAATGAGTTAGGTAGAATTGTGTTATTTTATAAATAAACACATATTAATCAAGAACCTTCTCCTCAAAGGGAAAGGAGGCCTCAGCCCAGTAGTGGGAAATGTACAGGCTGCTAATGTAATCAAGAACTGAAACTAGTATACAATATATGTAAATTTAGGGCATTTTTTGTGTTTATTCCTACTCCGATTGGAATAGACTATAGAAAATGGAATAATACGAAAATTTGAAAACAATAACGAATTATTTATAATAAATTAAGATTATGGAAGCCAAGAAATTCATATAAAAACAATTACATAAAAACCGCAAGCAACATACTTTCGTTTTAAATTCCCACCCACGTGAAGATGTGACAATAAGGATAACGAGCCAGCTCGGTGATAGTACGTGGTGAAAGTGCACGTCGATGACTCCACTCAGGTTGTAAAGCACGACTCTTTGACTAGTCAAGCTTTTAGGCATTACTTGACTTATTAAAACTAACATATTTTCTTAACCAACTTAAACCAATTTTTTGACGAATGAAAAAAGTACAAGGTCTTTTGTTAAGTAATTTCAAATCAATATCAGCAGTTAGGGAGATAACTGTAGCACTCTGGTTATATGCGTAATTAAGTAATTGAAGAAGTCTGACCTCTAGATAAAAATTAATTTTTATTTTTATACGTTAATTAGTTTCTGCCCGCAACTTCAACCGCGTTTGAGAGAACTTTGCAAATGTTTGGTACTTTTTTCCGCCAGCTACTAATCGATAGTTACTATAAACTATCTCTGTGCCAATTTTCTATGCTAGAATTCGCAATAGAAATCTAGACTTTATGCATTTATAATATTTGTATAAATCCTTAAATATTATCGTTATTTTTCGTTTTCATTCGTATGAAAAATATATAGTAATACGATACGAACAAACATCAAAGGTAATTTAGAGACACTAGTGACTATACGCATCTGAAGATCAGAATTGACAATTAGAAAGCTACGTGTAAGTCCTATTCATTGTAAATAGCGGTATGATCTTTACTCTTTGTGCTGTAGTATTTAGTTTATGCATTTATTTGTATTGATCGTATTGTGTTATAATGAGATGATTTAATATTGCAATTATTTGTATAACCAGAATTTAAGCCGGATTTAAATCGTGTTGTATTAGGTTAGACAATGAAAGCTTTAACGGATCTAACTCGTCCTGTGTGAACTTATTTCATATAACAAATACTGTTGAACATTCGAAGCGACTTCCGGGGATATGAATTTGATACTCATATTCCTTAAATGTTATATTTATTAATTTAGTTATACATATTACTTTCTGTCAAACTCAAACTCAAACTCAAATTTCTTTATTCAATATAGAAGCACTACACTTACTTATTGATAGTCAAATTAAACACTGGTAGTGTTTAATTTGACTATCAATACTCAATACAAAATTATAGTAGAGATAAAAAAGCGTGAACTTAGTATTTATTGAATTTTAGGCAGGATACATAAATATGTAATTGTATTTTACTGACGTGTCATTAAAATGGTGAAAAAGCGGAACTACTGAGTTTCTCGTCAATTCTTCTCGGTAGTATCTACTTTCCGAAACAGTAGCTTTGCAATTAATTCAACATACTTACTTTGATTTGATTTAATTTGACCGATTTGGTTTATTACTATTATTATTTATGTAATTATATCACTGATATTTAATTGTTTTATAACAAAATATTTAATTAAATATGTAAAATAATTGTGATACTTCAAGTGGTCACGATTTAACACAGGTTTTCCTCCCCTTACTTGTACCTAATTCGTAATTGTAATTCGATAATAAATAAATACCACGAACTCTATCCATTCCATAAAAACCACGAAACATTAGATGCAATTTGTTGATTTGAACGCATAGATTTAATTAATAATTAATCTCTTCAATTTTCAGATTCGTTCCAAACTTGTCATGGAGCTCGAAGAACGGCGCATCGAAGACGAGTAAGTGATCACTATAAATAGTATTCCTTATAATCTGTATTTATTTCTAAATAATATATACTAAGACGATTTATCAATAGAAAGAGACTTAAATTTTAGCCCATTACTTTATCATATTTTCACCTTAAGAGATTTAAAAAAATTATATATGTAATTATGATGGATGTTCGAATATAAATGGACTCTATTCTGAATCCTCAACACTGATTGTACATATACAATATACATATACAGCTGCCCATATTGAGGCTCTGATTTCAAACTCCGAGTCGGACCAATTAAAGGCTAAAATAAAAGTTAAAGATCTGAACTCTACGTTCACCTGTTCTGCCCAAACACTTGTACAATACTGTATCTCCAGTGCTGCAGCCGGAATCGGCGTATAGCGTTGTCTTTTAGTCCATTTTCTTATGTTTCATTATTTTCTTCAAGGATGCTTCAGACCTTTATCTACCAGCTCCGAGCGCGGAATCATTGACGGCAATCGCCCAAGCGATGGGCGCGGCCGGCTTTGAAGATTACACCGAAGGAAAGGCGCTCGTCAAACGACTGATACCCGCTGACAGCCAGCCTGATTTGGACGTCGTTGAACATTTGGGTATATTGCAATTATAAACATATTATTCTACTGCTAGCTGACCTTTTTTAATTTCAACAAAGTGGACCACTACAATCAAAGACCAATTCAAGTCTAGTCTAACGTTATATCCTAAATACATAGACTTTCGTCCTCTAGTGAAAGTAAGGAAGGAGCTTGGTATCGCATGTACCGTATTTAGTTACTTTAAATACAATAGTGGACTTTCTACGATTGGCATTCAAATTCAATTACTGCGTATCTTGTTTTACAGTTTGGTTTTTGTCTAATATCGTAAAATTTTATTCTACAGGAGTCATTGGCAAGGTCGGCGTTGATTTTCCTGCTCTGCCAAATATCCCAAATACTGGATTTAATTGCAAGAACGTACCTACTGGATATTACGCCGATCTGGAAACTGATTGCCAGGTACCTATAATAGCAGAATATTTTCAGTTTAATTGGAAGTATATAAGATATAAGATCAATTTAAGTAGATCCCTAAAACATTTAATTTCACAGAAAGTAAAACTATTTTTAAAAATCGTATTTTATTTCGGTTTAATTTATATAGTCCTGGCATATGTATTTTAATAATATATGATTTTTATCTTTCAGGTGTTCCATATCTGTGATACGTCCCGAAAAATATCCTTCCTATGTCCAAATGGCACCATCTTCAGCCAGTCGCATCTCATCTGTGACTGGTGGTTCAAGGTGGATTGCGCGTCTGCCCCTGCCCTTTACGAGTCCAGTGTAGAGTATTATTCAAATGAACAAAAGAAGTCACAAAAAGTCAGCCATACTCTCAGCAAGAATCCTGATCTTCAACAAATTGGAGCTGACAGTCATCTTCGTTCAGAATCGAGAAGAGCTCCTGTTAATGTTCCTAGCACTACAGAAAGGTTATTTAGACATCGTCAGAAACTTCAAACTGATACTTTAACGTCAAGTGCACCGAACGCTAAGGCAACTGCAAGAAGCTACCAAACACTGTTTGAAGTAAACCCGACTCAGAGAACCCAAGCTGCTACTGCTTTTGAGAAAAGAAGAAAAAATCTAGTACAATTGATTACGAACAATTTTGATGGGATTCCAGTAAAGACGACGTTGCCGGTCTACGACAGTTCTACTCTCAAAAGTACTATACCAGCTTATGATCACAACAGTCTAAAAGAAATGCAAGTAGCGGCAGAAACTGCTTCGTTCGCCCAAAACCAAAACAGACAGTTCCTTCAAGAATATAATACTAAGAACTTCAGACCGTACCCAGTTTATACTCCAAATATTACACCTAAACCCGCAAAATCTAAGAACAATCCTTCTTTAACCACTCTTTATGATATTCAAGCAAAACATATAACCCAGTACCTACAGGAAGCGACAACAAAGCGACAAACGTTAGTCCCATATACCAAAAGTTATGCCAGCAACATTAACGAAAGAAACGAGCCATACACAAGGCCAGGAGTATCATTACTTAGAGATTTTTTGGAAAAAGAAAAAAACAAATCAATATCGGCAACAACTGAAAAGATTGTTGAAGCAACAGCTCGTAGTGATAAATATGAAAGCCAAACTTATCCTGAAAGAAAAGTGACAATTGAAACCAAAGATAATTTTGAATCTGCAACCAAGATTCCGCAAACGACTAGAAGCGATAAAACTGAAACTGCATCCTCCGACAGTGAAACATATTCAAGCCTTAATCCAACAACTCAAGAAACAACTGATGCATCTTACAAAGAACGCCGAGATAGGCTTATGAGAAAACTTAATTTTGAAGCATCTGAAACTACCGAACCTGGTGTATCCACTACACCTACTGACAAATATTTCGGAGATCAACCCACTAGAGCGGGACTATTCGTGCCTCCTTCATTAACACCCAAAACTCTACATTCTTTGGCTATTTACTACGCTACAGCCTTAGACAATTTATCAACAACCACTCCTCCTGAAGAAGGCGAAACGACTACACCTGCTTTCGATGAGTACGAGCCAATCGAACAAAGTTTACCAGCACTGTTCAGTCATCAGACTATAACCAAATATGGTAGTCTTTTTGGACATGGTTCTAGTAATGCTGAACTCTTGGAAGAAATTAAACTTGATCCGAATGGTACTTTTAACGAACTAGCCGAAGATCTCTCGGTACAAATGAGTCAAGGTCCTTTGGCTACGTCTCCTCAAATTAGAGAACTAGCTCAAGTATTCACGCATGCTCTCTCCGCTTATCTTCAAGATCCAATACAATTTAGAAAAGTTCTTTCAGACATAAGACCAACGCATCCTTCATTCACAGATATGTTAACAACCAGTGATGAGTTTTCTCATACAGAGCCAACAACTACAGTTAACGAAGAAGACGATGAGATATTAGGATTTTCTGATGACCACAAACTACATGAATCCGAAAATTCTGTCAGAGGAGGTAAAGCTCTCAATCGTGAAACCGAATATCCCTCTACAACAGAGGATACAACTACTACGGCTAAACCTACAACAGAAGCCTTTTCCACTTATTCAACTACGACGCACAGAAATCCTTTCAGATGTTGTGGAAGAATATCTGCTTCGTATACCACCTCTCCAACACCTAGAGATATTTATTCCACTTTATTTCCATATACTAATACGGCAGCTGCTAACGTAAATTCATTGATAAACAGCAACAATGAAGTAACTCCCACTGCAGACAGCATTACCTTATTTAGACAAGGAGGGATACCAAATAGCAATATTATATCTTTATTCGGAAAGACCGTTAGCACTACTGAGGGCACCGCTTTTAATGACTACTCAGAAGTGACTACTGTTCCCACAGCCTGGGGAGTTGACAGTGTTGATTCTACCTTATCTCCAATAACTAACTCACATCAAATGTTTGAGAGTAAAAAACTTAGAGCAACAACTGTTATACCTGAAACTACACCAATATATTTTACTGAAAGTGATAGCATTGAATTAGAAAATGAAGAAGAACTACAAAGGGCTCACAGTCAATCATTTGTATCACCTCAAAATAATAATCTACGACAAGGAAAACAACTTAAACAAGATAATAAGAAAGCGGTTAAGAAGCCTTCTGAAGATTTAGAGGCACCTACCCAATCTACTATAGATACTACCACTGCAACAGTACAAATCACAACACAAGCAACAACGACTCTTAAAGATCAAACAGAAGCGTTAACTACAGTGTCTCCTCTATCCAGTAGTATATTTACCTCTCCTGACAATGATAAATCAACAAATGATTTCCAATGGCAGACTACATTTGGAAATTGGCAAAGCACTATTCTTGATCCCATGACATTGAACGATGGCCTTAATCCCACAGGCCCTGAAGAGAGTATCTCTGAAAAGACTCAACAAACTACTGAATGGGCTTCAAACACTGCAACAACTCCATCGCACGTATCTACAACAAACGAACCTATTTATTCATCTACGGTAAATGCTGAAGTAACAACACCAAGGAATGACCAAAATGAACGTTTCGGTAAATTCCTTCGAGATCCAACGTCCACTGAACCCGCACTAGATTTGTCAACGGTGACAGACACAATCGTAGAAAAGGCTAAAGAAATTATGGAAGGCATGAATGCAACTACTACGCAGAAATTAATGAACGTTATGAAGAAAACCAAATCTAAAACTGTAAAACGATTAATACTACTATTAGTACAAACGTGCGATGACGATCATAACTCTACAGCTGAAGCCTCCAAAAGGGCTCTATTAGAAGCTCTCATGGCTGTCTCTCAAAAAGACATGGAAGAAATCGCTAAAGAAGAAGATTTAACTGAAGCACCATCTACTGTTTCGGATGTAGATTTTGTTAAAACGACAGAAATCCATCGCCGAATGGACCGAGTGCCAGTGCTAAGACGAGGAAAAAAATTAAACATCGAAGCTGAAGCCGTAAATTCTCTATCGAATCCATCGACAACGGAGAGTTTGAAGACTGATGAAACGACAGAAATTACAACAATCAGTTCAGTGAGAACGACAGCACCCAATCGCAGAGGCGGTAGGAAATTTATTGCAAAAACAACAGAATCAGATCAGTTTAGAACGACGGTAACTGATCGACCGATCGCAGAAGCGAGAGTCGCCCCACAAGGTGATTTGAAAGTGCAATCAGACACAAGAGCATTAGAACTATTAAGGTCCTTATACACTATCGCGGCGCGATGGGGATAAATTGACGCAATGCATTATTTATTTATAACTAGGGTTCGTTACATTTATGTTGAACGAAAAAAGTATAAAGACTCAACTTTATTTGAATAAAATGTAAAGATAGTTAATTAGTTTATATAAATAATTCATAAAAGTAATTTAAGGTATACAAGTGGAATTATTTTTAGGTGAATATGTTAAAGTCGAAGAGCTTTGGTATTCAATTCTAGGATGCTCAATTTTGTTCCACCAACGAACCCTAGCTATAACATAACATACATATCTAATTTTTTGTAGATAACACCGAACAGTTAGGCCATTATCTCTTTAACATTCTTGATCAGAGATTGTGAAAATTAAAAAATCAATCAAAAATGTTTTATACACTAATTAATTTATTGTTTTGTATGTTTTAATTATTACTTGCCGATTAGTATTTTAATTAGGTATAAGAAATAGGTTAATATCGAGTTACCTACGAATTACTTTTTGGCGTTTGTTAGCTGCCAATCTAAATGTTGTAAAGAACTATTTTAAGAGATAATTTAAGACATTTTATACAATAAAATTTAATATAAAATGAATGTGGTTTTTATTACTGATTTATTTTTGAATTCTGATACTTTGATACGTCCGGAGCTAATTTACCGATCAATTAAATTTATATTTTTATACAAAAGTTCTCCCGCACAGATTCAATTTTGAAGGAATTAGTGTTTATAGAAATAATTATTTCGACAAATAAAACTTTGATAAAAATATAATCAACTTTATTTCCATAAGGTTCAAATATCACTTTTTCCCCGCAGACCGTTTAACATATCTGTCAATATCCTGGTCAGTGACCTTGTGTCCAGATTTGAAGTAGCTCTTCAGCTTCCTCTTCTTCTTCATCATAATCTTGGTGGCAGCGAGAGCGCCTCGACGTTGGAATGACTCGAACCGATCTTTAAGGAGATTAGCTGGAAATAAAAGTATTATTGTAAAATAAAACATAGTTTACAGTAAATTAAGAACACAATAAAGTTGGTGCTGTTTGTCAAACATGAAGCCACGGCCTTCATTCAAAATCTATATAGCTATTTGTGTCCCTAGCGAATAATTATCACTATAAAGAACAATTAGTTGACAAATACATGTAAAAAATAAAGTTGTGTTCTTTTTCTCTGAAGAAATTGTAGCTTTTAAATAATATTCAAAGGATAATATAGTAGAAGATTTTTGATCATGTCTCATGTGAATTTAAAAACTAACCAAATAATTTTTCAAATGACAACAAATTAAATTAACTTACATGTCATTGGTATCTTCCTCAAGTCACCGGTCAGCTGTTTGGGGTCAATAAACTCAGGCTCCTTGACCGGCGGCTTGCGCGCGTTGAGTGCGGGAAGCGCCGTCTCTTCCAACTCCTTACGTTTAGTGATGCGCTTGGTTCGCTCTTCTGCATCTCGACTCTCCTTGTCCTTTAGAGATGCTTGGATCTTACGTAGCCTAAAAATTTAAGGAAATAATAATTATACTAAAGTTTACTTTCAAAATTAAAGTTGAATTCGCTAGCCTTAATATATCCAATATAACATGCAAATATAATACGCAATGCCTCCACTGGTGACAGATCTGGTGTCACTGCTGACAGGCTGATCCATTTATGCATAAATGTGGGTAAACGAGGCAAGTATTCCTCTCATCATTTATACGGAAACTTTTTAAATCCATAATGTAAATAATTATTTTATGAATAAACACAAATATGCACCATGTGTAATTTCACATTTCATGTTGTGTTACTTTCAACTTACTTGTAAATATCAGTAATCTTCTTTTTATCAATCTTCTCCCTCTTCAATCTCTCCTTCTCTAAAATCCTCTCTTTCTGCTTTCGCCGAGCCTTGTGATCCTTCTTTTTATTTTTAACAGGAGGATTGATAGCCTTGTACTCATTGTCACCAGCCTCCTCTGGTTCAGGATCATTTGTTGGATCGTGAGGTTGAGGTAAGCCGACGCTCATCTCTTCTCGCCATTGATTCTAGAATTATATAGAGCATAGGATTAGCAAGGCATCTTGAAAGAATCCCATATCCAATCTGTACAAAGGATAGCTATTTCAGGGAAGAATTTTTACACACCCTAGGTGGTTGCCTAATAAGACTAGTATAAATAGTTTTACATATTCATTTTAGGTTTATTTAATTATATTTGTAATAAAATATTCAATAGATATACTATTTTTGTATACTCTCCTTTTATCATTCTTTCTTTACCAGGAAAACATAATAATAATGATTATTGCTTACAATACCTCTTTCTCCTTGGGTGTGACTTTACTGAATAAACCAGTGGTCACTCTGTACAAGTGAGCCTCACGTTTCATCATTTTTTGTTCATGCTGCACCACTTCTTGCAGGAGTTCTTGATGTTCCTTTAATTTAAAATTTTTATAATTAGCATATTAACACTGAGCTAAAAAAATATTTATAGAACATTAAACATATTCTTAAAAAGAGACAATAATAATTTATTGTTTAGTCACTTATATAATGAAAAGATGTAATAAATCTATTTTATTTGTATCCTTTTTAATTTAATTTATTATGGTCCACAAACAGAAACTCATTAAAAAAATTCAAGCCAATGTGATCTAAGATTTTAGGTCCTTTATGCCTATATTTACACGTTTTACTAGCTCAATCACTCATCACAAACATACACAGAAACACAGCAATACAAAGTATTAATGTTTTGATAGTAAAGATGGATCTGGACAAAGTCCTACCGCCATCAATATCACAAATAACTATTATCAGTAATTAGTCAGTAAAAGCCTTGTTTAATTAGCCATTTGAAAGACATAAAAATAAATGTTTAAACTTTTAATTGATACATTGCAAAATTAGCTAGGACCATATCACGATTTCACCATAAAATAAATTTGAACCTGGAATGATGGGTTATAGCTGACTCCGGGATGAGGAATATCAACAGCCTTCCTCTTCAACACAGTCTTTGGTGGTGGAGGCTTTGCTCTTAACCTCTTTGTTGTTGGGACATTGTGTATCTGTGCTTCCGTTGATATAAAATCATCGATAAGTGTCTCTGGAACACCCTTTGCTTCAAGCGCTGCAAAAGATTTGAAATTAAAAATTTCATATATCTTATAATATGTTTAAATGTTCAACATAAAGACAATAATAATGGCTTTTTTTTTTAACAATGGAAAGCAAGAAAGGTCAAATTGTCCTTTAAGGAAATGAAATATATAGCTATGTTACTAATGCTCATTTTCCAAAAGTACAATTTTGGTGCTATAGCATATCTTCCCTTCCACTATTAATCTGTAATGTCAACCAAAATGGAACATAAGCCAAAGATCATTGGTACTAATCTGGGCAAGAATCAATTTTATGAGTTTATAATCAATCTTGTATTTAATAATATTCCAATCATATATTATATCTACGTTTATTTTTTCTTATTATTTTTATTACTTTGTTGGATTTTCTGAATAAATAAATAAAATAATTTCGAAAAATATATCTTATTAATAAATCTTATTATGCATCTCTACAACCAGACATTCCAAGGCGACCTTGGTTTTCTCTTCACAGGCAAGCTAATTGTTGGATCACCACAACTATCTGTCGACTATGCCTTGGACATACATGTACTCCCATACATCTATGTAAAATTAGAGTTAGAGATCACTCTTTGTGTGGATGGCCTAGACGAAGGTTCCCTACCCCATATACTGTTCTCTTGCCCCAAACTCCTCTATCCTGTATATGACGTTCTCCCTCCTAAAGTTCCTCGCCCTATTCATGTTGAATGTTTGTTAATGTTTGTGTATAGTCCATTTTGTAAATTTCTATGTAAATATATTGAACGTAATAAGATTAAGCTGTAAATAGTTTTGTGATTATTCTTCTGTTTTTAAATAGCAATTATTTTTTATCTAATTATTATAATTGTGTTGTTGGCTGTGGGTTTTTGATTCCGTCTACTACTATCATGCCTTCAAAATTAAATTGAGCCTGTAATCTCGACCACACCGATCAATCTCTAAATATAAGACATTAATATAATATATTATACTAAAATTAAAAAAAATGTTAAGTTCTTACACTCATCCCCCCAAATATTTTTATCATATGTTTTTCTAAATGATTTTGACTTTTTCCTTTTTTCTGCAGCTAATCTCTTATTCGCTTTTCTTGTTTCTAATTTCTTTGCAAGGACCCCTTTCACCAGTTGCCGTTGCTGTGTAAGTTTTGATAAATCAGATGGTTTCGAACCCACTGGTTTTACATGGTTTCTTTTGGCATTTGGATCTTGTACCTGTAAATAATAATAGATTTTGCTATTATATGAAGACTACAATATCAGTTTTCAGTATATTATAAATATTTTTGATAATTTTTAGCTACACCTTTAAAAAAAGTTGATAGTCTGTTTTACATTAATTTATACATTATTATAATTATAAAAGACTATGGGCAATATTTATAAGAGGTGACAACATCTAATGACATTATTTTCTACTATAAAATGTTCCATGTACCTTAGAAGTGGGTAAGAGCACTTCAAAACATTTTGGTGTTACTGGCAACAATGCTCGTTTTCTCTGCTTGGCAGTCTGATGCTTTATATCAGGTTTAATATCTGGTTTTTCTTCTGGTACATCATTTCCATGGGTGTCCAACACAAACAGTTCTTCATCTGGCTTTGTGTCAAATTTACTATAAATAAAAATTAATGTTTTATATTTTCTACAATTTAGCTAATAAGTAGATTAATATTGCTTTTATAAATTAATTACATGCATATATACATTTTTTTCAAAATGTTAATGAAAACATAACCTTACCCAAGTCTCTCTTCCAATCGCTGGTCTTCGAGAAACTCTTCAACATCATTAATATCGCAATGTTTACGCCACGCTGCTTTATTTTTCTTAGAAACACGTTTCTTTTTCTTTATTACAGTCATTTTTATTATTTATTCTGAACAATCACATGGATACCACCAGTCACATTTACACAACACCAAATACAGATTAAAAAGAGCGATTCAATTGTTGTTTTGTCAAAGTCAAGTGAGACCTTCGCATGGCAAGGGCAATTGTCAAACATTTCGTATTGCACAGATTATATTGCTGGTTGTATTTTATTTTAATAACAAAACAATACCAACAACCTGCCTTATATAAGTTATATTTAAGATAAAGTACTATTGTTTAAAAGTTGAAGCTAATAGCTTATATTCGTTAATATAAAACTATTTACGATTTTTGTATTTTTTTTGCATTCCATACCAACTCCCATCTCCATTTACCCCCTTAGAATATGATATTCGGAATATCCTCTCATAGTGCAGTTATGTCTTATATGGATAAGGCATAACTGTGCAAAATTTCATCCTGTATTACCGGTTTTAGCTGTGCGTTTTTTATCAGTAAAACGTAATTTATATATATAATTAATTTGTTTTCTATAAGTAACTATACAAAAACGAAAAATACTTTTAACATAGAAAGGATCATTATTATTTATATACACCAAACATGGAAAAGAACCTATAATTAATTCTTATAATGAACCGAATCTTAGTACAGACCTAGATGACGACCTTACTTGACGGAAGCTTGCTGGATTCTTAATTTTTAGTATGAAGTAATGGGATAGAGATAAAACCTTTACATGTAACACAGTAATGCGTTAGCTTAAATTGTAGAAGTTGACTTATTCTCTATTGAAAATAGCCGCCATGGTCAGATTTGATAAGAAAAAGATCTCTGTATGAAAATAATTGAGTCGGAAATAATTTTAAGTAAAGCCAAAAATAGGAACATCATCAACTCTGTGTAATAAGTTTGTGCAACCAGAGAAAATTTTCTACCAAATTTTATGCAATACAGTAAATGCTCAAATCAATATTTAATAAGGATATAGGTCTCTTCATATGGTATCACTTAAGAAAAGAATTCAAATTTAACGAAAACAAAATATAAGATGATTTAAAATTATTCTTATTCTTAAGATGTAGACTTTGGCTCTTCGTGATACTTAATCACATTATAATAGGAAAACAAACGGAAACGATAATATTGCATTAGGACGTAAATGACTAACTACAAATAATGTATAATGAATTATTTCAAAAAATATTTAATTAATGTTGTATCCTGTCACTGAGTAAAGATAACATTATATTTAAATAAATAACGTATAATTTCCATAAAAATCATTCACATTTTACCATTGTACGACATGAAAAATGACTTTGAGTGGAACATTTATATGATTTACTCTTTTTTATTTAACTAAGCTTTGATATTTTTATACTCCATACCAATTAGGTAGGGTCAAATCGAGTTTTTGATTGATTGGTCTGAAATTTTGCGCCCACAGTTGTTAGTGATATTTTTATTATTTTTATTACATGTTCGAGGACACAACCAATTGCAAAACTTGAATTGTTCAATTTAGGTTTCATCGTATAATCATATAGGATTATAGGGCATATCAAACGCTATTTGAAATGAAGACGAATATTTTTATTTTTTTTCATCATTATTATTAATAATATCGCTGGTTGCGTTGCGTCTTATGTTTAAACAACACATGATTAACACTTAAAAATAAACAACAAAATTAAAAACTAAGGAAGTAAATACAATTTTTGACTATTTTATGCATTAAATTTTTTTACTACCTTTTAAAGTAATTTAATGATCACCTGTTTCCCGTCGGATCATGTCTTTCAAACAATATTTTCTCTCTAAAGAAATAAATATTAAATATTTTTGTTTATTTCGATTCTTTCTTAACCAACTGCAAAAAGGAGCATATCCATTCGGTTGTATTTCCTTATGCTAGAACCTTAGAAATTTGTCATTGGTTAGGATTTTTTTTCTGCAATTCCTAATTCCCGTTTAGTCAAAGGTGCATCAAAATCTTGCATGATTTTATTTTCGCAATTTCTATGACACGTGGAAACATCATATATATGTACATTTTCGGAATTTAATTAGCATCATAAAATCTGGTGGTGAGATGATTTCAAGAAATAAAACATTCCAAATTTTACCGAAAATGAAACTGGAATATCTGATTTTAACAAATATTTCAATATTTTGTCGTAAATGTTATTTCGTTCAAAATAGTCAAAAACTCTATCAACAATGGCATTGAACTAGCTAGGCGGCTTATTTACTCTTCACAATCATCTTCTCCTTCCTCCTCCTCTTCTTCGTCCACTTCTCCGTCCACTAGCTCTTCTTGTGCTTTTTCTGGAAAATGTAAAGTTAGAATTTTGTTTTTTTTTTTTTCATATGTCATTAAATATTATGAGATTTAGACGTTAACTTGTTTATAGTAATACTTTTTGTTATTTAGTATGAAAATTAAGAAATGGTTAAAAACTACAATTTAAATGCTACTGTTATTATTGACAATAATGCAAATTTCTATACTTAGAGAGGTTAGTCTTTAAGGTGCTATAAAGTTAAACTAAAATGACAATTTAAGTGAAACTATAAATTTAACTCACCTACCTTTTACTCCACCGATTCAGTCGCTGATCTACCAATTTGCACCGAAATTTTCATGATCGGAATTTAAAACGTAACCACTATCGGAAAAAGTTGGAAATTTTTCATAGGATTCCGAATCAAGCAATGGAATGGTTTTTGTTTCAGTGGAAATATTTAAAGGTTCATTCTGGTTCGTGGTGGAAAGCGATTTATACTGGACCGGAGGGCTATTATCCGGTTGAAACCGGTTTTCAGGATGGTATGACAGATTAAAAGCTAGTTGTTTTTGTACTGGAGCGTTGTTATATGTTATGAGTTTTGCATTTCCTTGTTTCTGGTTTGTGTGCAATGGTTTGTTGGCTGGAATCTGGATTGGACCGGACTCTGAAAGAAGGGAAAGCGCTCGGTTAACGAATCGTTGATTCGTCCGAGGACGGGATTTGGGTTACTGGTTAGGTTGCCCAGGTTAGGTCATCGGTTAGGAAAGTTAGGTGTGCCTTAGAATTATTATTATTGCCAATGATAAGTGGTTTTATTGACTGTTAGCTGGTAACATTGTCAGCATTTCTGTAGCCGCTACTTATGTTAAATTAATATTAATCAAGACAAGGGTTAGTCATAGTCAATAAGTATAAGTGAGATGTCAGTCAGGAGTCAAGTCACTTGTCAAGTAGAGTCGTTTAAATATTGAAATACTATTTAAGAAAACAGATTATTTATTAAATAAATTGTTGATCCATTTTCATTTTTTTTCTTGGACATCGCACTTAACTTCGGAGTTAGTATTGTTACAAATGAGTACTTTCCATTTTTGTAAAATACATAAATGTCATTATGAATACAAAAATGAAAGTATGACATCATAAATATTAAATCTTATATCTTAAAATCGATGTAAAAAAAGTACATAAAAAAATCTATCACATATTAACCTAGCTCTACCTATCTAATCAAGGGAAATATTTACATTAACATTTTGTGAATATTGGAATATGAAGTCGACTTCAATTTTATGTAGAATATACGATTGATAATGAAAATAAAAATTAAATAGAACAATAAAAGTTATACGGAAACGTGTAAAACAGAAATTAATATAAATTACCCGATATTTTTTTTTCATATTCCAATAAATACAAAAATTACCGATTATTCCAAAAAGCCTCCTGTAGTCGATTTAAAATTATAAAATTTAATAATGAATTTAAATAATTTTAAGTTATTGAACTGGTTGAATTGGACCTATGAAAATCACATTGTCCTTGAACCGACCCGAGGATTTGGAACATCAGCATCTAGACCCTTAATGTTACTGGTTTTGGAAGTCCGACTGGTAATATTCCTGGCTTTGTTCTGGGGCCGCTTGGTACTCCTCGTAGCTCGTACCTTCATGGGAGTTATCCCGATGCTGGCCGAGTCCGGCGGCTGCGGCCTTCGCTGCTGCCTCCGCTGCATTAGCCTGCGCCTGCTGGGCCGCCGCCTGAGATAAAAAACAAAATCGTTAGACTGCTGTTTATGACGCTCAATAAAACTAAAACAGTGAGGCATCTACTAAAATTATTGTTATTTTGGCTTAAATCGTTATCTGTCAAATATTGAGCATTCGAATCTTAATTATTTAACAGTCTGTAAAACAATCGTATCCACTGATATCAGATTTTGTTTTAATATTGAATAATTTTTTTCAAGCAACTTCCAATTGATTTTAATAAAAAAAAAACGTTTGTAAAGAAAATAAAGATTAAAAAATAAATAACAGATTTATTTAAAATAAATATTTATTATAAGTCGAAATGCTTAGAAGAACACCGATATTGTTATGTCCTCTATAATGTAGATCTTGGCGTTGCTCGTTTCCTGTTACGAAACGACAAGAATTAATATAACTTTACGAATTCATATGTTGTGATGTTATAACCCATATTGCAGCTAAACTTAATTATTGATGCTGGATTCTTGAATTATTTTACTAATTTAAGCAACATATTTGAAATTATAATATTGAATATATTGTAGTTAATGTTAATCTTATTATATTACAAATGTTGTAATCTTATAATATTCTGGTACGTAGTTCCGTAATCTGTGGTAGTTTGTGTTGGACCTCACCTGAGCCTTTCTCGCTGCCGACTGCGTGGCCTCAAAGTCAATTCTGACGCCCTTGAGTTGTTCCTGCAGGGTTTGCAACCTCTGTCGCGCCGCGCCCACCATGGCTGTCTGAGCTCCCAACTCACCGGCCGCCTGTGAAGCCGCCTCGTTCGCGTTTTCGGATGTCGCTTGCGCGGCGTTTAGAGCAGCTTGGATCACGTTCACCTATTTCATAAAATAATTTTTAGTTTTCATTTGGTCACTTCGATGTTGTTGAAATGCATGATTTTTTTTAAAATATTATACACGAGTTATTGAATTGTTATAGTGTATTTTAATATATTTTATATAGTGATAATATAATATTTATCATCCTTATCATTATCTCAGCTGGAAGGATCATCAGACGGCCGGTCTTGCGCTACCTGCATCCAGCGGTTTCAAGCGACGCTCACAATATTGTCAGTCCATAATCATAATATTTATGCAAGCGGATAAACCATAATATTACTATAATATGAGACAAAGTAGCGGCTTTGTATTAGGTTAGGCTCAAACAAAATATAACACAACCTTAAGCGTATTTCATAAGTTAAGAACCTAATATAAAAAACGCATTCAAATAAAAAAAAAAATTACCGATTTAAGAATATAATTAAAAAAGCTATCTAGATACATTTCTGTGTCATGGTTGATTATTGGAGCGTGTCAATTTCTTGACGAGATTACGTCACGATCAAAGAAATTGGTACATTATAGCTTTAACGGTGTATGACGTAGACTATGTCTATGTAGCTGTACATGACGATTTAAAAGTGCCTTTAGTAGCCTACTTGAACAAAGAATATTATTATTTCCAATAAAACCATAGCATGACAATTACATAGGTGATGTACCGAGACTAAAATACTATAAATGTACTCATTAAAAAATATTTAATTTACAAAATATTGACGTAGATATGATAAAATGAATGTGTGTTAATAGATTCATACGTATGTAGTATACTTGTATATTTTAATTAGGTTTTGAGCCGTGATCTTACTTTTAACAACGTCAGATGTCAAAAGAAGAAGTACGATCGTCCAAACTTTTTTGTTAATTTATAAAACTTTAGGTAAATACTTCAAACTATTAATTACTAAAATTTAGTCATTGTCAGGTTAGAGGTGCTCATTTAAAAATTAGTAATTGCTGTTAAATAGAACGGGCCGTTTTTTTCAATATCATTAGCATGCACGTAAACCAATTTGTTGTTTATTTTATTTCACCATACTTTAACAACGGGCTTGTAATCAATAATTTCGCAAAATAATTCAAAACTTTTTGCATCTTTGTAGCAACGATATGCAATCGGCTGTAAGAAATGATCCGTTGCTAGAATTAAATTATTTCTTTAAAGTCATTATAAAGTTTTTATTTTTAAATAAGTTGTTTACGATTCGGTTTAGAAATAAAATCGATTGGTTTCTTTACTTTGAAGAACAATGGATTCAGTATTTATGGATTCTGAATTTTACACTATAAATACAATTGGGCGTAAGAATGAAGAAATGGAATACACCTTGATGTTTATTGGGTTAGGTTAGGTTTTTTTTATAATTTCACTAAGTATATTTTATATAATCGTTTTAATTATTTATTAAAGAAGAATTTGTTAAGATTTATAACAATAAATTTATCGAGTTGACTAATGGTGTCCAAATACCTAAATAATAATTGATCATCGTAAAATAGTCTTGCAATCATTATCGTCAATTTAATTAAGTTTTATAAAACTTCATAATCAATTTCGTATTTGAAACACATTTAACAATAGACCTCTTTGAAATTCCATCATATCAAACAAAACTATTGTATGTAACTATTTGAGTACCGACCTAATATTTACGTCACAAAAGATTTAGTTTTGCTATTTTATTTTTAAAGTAATTTCTATAACGAAATTGGAACGACAGTAAATTAAACGTTACTTTTCGATATCTTAACGTTTGCTCTTTTTTGTTCGTATCGTTTTTTATAACTTTACGCAACTTTGTGCTTAACGTAACCGTTTTCAGTTTTAATAATCGCTTTAAATTGTATTTTGGTAAAACTGTAAGATTTCAAATATAAAATAAAAAGCACACAAATGTACAAATCATGATCCCAAATAAATGACTTGAATTTAATATTTGGTTAGTTTATATAAAACGATAAGGTGACTTATGAATGACCTCTATTTAATTTTATCTTTCTAAATTCCCATGTAATGGCTTTTTGTAACATACCTGATGCATAGCTTGTTGTGCAGCTTGTGCCGCCGACTGGGCCGCTCTCTTAGCCTGTTGCAGCTGCATTTCCTCGCCCTGCAGCGACACCTTCGCATCACGCACTTGCTGCTCCAAACCAGAGAGGATCACTTGCTTTCCTGCCAGCGCTGCCTGTGCTGTCGCACTAGACTGAGCCGCGGATTGCGCCAACGTATTCTTAGCCACGTACGCCGCTTGATATGCAGCAGCTTGTTGATTGCCAAGCGCTGTCTTCGCTTGATTAGCCGAACCGACAGCTATCGTCCTTAAACCGCTGCCCTGACTGAAACCTTTCTTTGCGTTGTTACCACCACCAGTTGCAGCGGCCTGGACGTCCTGGATGTAAGCATCATAGTGACTTGCGGCCTCCGCTGGGTCTCTCGCCTGATTAGACTTTGAGTTGTCATATTCGTAATCGTATTCCACTCTTTGGGGAGAATTCTTTTGGTGGACAGGCGCAGAAGATGCAAGGGAGAGCGACCCTGTAAAACAAAAAGTTTTCAATTGCTATCATTCTCCAAGACAATTTACGTATAAATTTAAATAAAGCTACATTGTATATAATGGAAAAGTTTTGGAACATAGTCTTTAAATTATTTGAAATACTTTGATACTCATAATGTGACAAGTATATACGAGCAGTGGTGGAAATTAGATCGTGATCATTATTGACATAAACATTAAACATTTGTTGAAAACTAATAAAAATATGATCCTCTGATTTCTGAATTAGTAAAAAAAACCTGATTGACAAACAGAGAAGGAAAAGGCACAGATTTTTTTTATCTTTGCCTCTTTATATATATATTAAATTATTATACGTTAAGAAAGTAAACGTAAAAATTCAGTTTACAGTTTTTATTGTCTACATTGGTGACAGGGGGCTAGTAGATTTTCGCTCAGAATATCGCAATTCAACGGGGAAATGGTGCTAGCATCCCATCCAGCATTCTACGCGGTCATAATTTATACAGTAGCTATTTAAATTTACATTTGTATATAAATAAGGTCTAAATAAATAAACGTTATGAAACGTTTACATAAATACAATTACACGCATGATTATCAGAATCGCCCGACCATTACAATGACTTGAATCACGTTAGACCGACAATTCGGAAGGAAGGGATGTATTTCCTGACTAAATCTTAGATAACATTTAAAATTGGTTTCGCTCCATTTGTTTAACGCATTACTAAGATCGCGTGTTATTATTATGTGTTAATTGCTACATTTAGATTCAGAAACTAGTATCTGAAAGTGTTTATTAAATGTTTGATTACTATTTGATTCATATAATGTTAAATCGATGCGTTCAATTTATTTATTATATAAATTCAGAGTCCACATACATGTATCGAGATGTAGTAGAATGTGTATGTTTTAAACTATAAAATAAAGGTAAACGTGACGGCTACCTTCGTTATATTTGCATGAACAATAAGGTAACAAAAAAGTTTCTATACAAAATTATATTTTTAAAAAACTAAATATCTAATTACATACAATAGGTTAAAAAATAAATAATAATAATAAATAAATAATAAATATTGGACAACATCACATACATTACTCTGATCCCAATGTAAGTAGCTAAAGCACTTGTGTTATGGAAATCAGAAGTAACGACGGTACCACAAACACCCAGACCCAAGACAACATAGAAAACTAATGAAGTTTTGCTACATCGACTCGGCCGGGAATCGAACCCGGGACCTCGGAGTGGCGTACCCATGAAAACCGGTGTACACACTACTCGACCACGGAGGTCGTCGAAAAAGTATTTATATTCTATCTTTCTTCTTAGCATTTTACGTGATATTGAAATCAATATATGAAATCGTATTAAAGTTTAAATTGATTTCATTTTAGGAAAAAAATAATTAATATATACTAGCAGAATTAAAAATATCAGTGAGTGTTTTTTTTTTGTGCGTGAGGGTTTTTAAGTTTTATTAATTTAATCAAATTATATATTTTTGTATAATCCAATGATATGCCCGTCGGTGATATTCGTGCAGGAAGCAATAAAATATCGCAATTTTTATTCTCAATCGATGAGCAATAGTTTCGCTTCGCTTTCGAGGGGGGGCATACCTTAAACAAATTTCTTTGGGCAAGATTATTTACTTAGTTTTTACTCTCCTTAAAAACTTAAACATATCCATTTAAGTACAGGAGCGCGGGTTTATTTATATAATTAATAATTACTTAAGAAAAAATAATTTGTGTATATAAGGCTGGACTCAAACCCCACTATCGACCCTACAAGAAATAGCGACGTGCATTCGCCCTTAAGGTAAACCTAACGTTTAACCTCAAGTTGTGGTTTTTATGTATCCTGTACACTTGAACTAGGGTTTCACGGAGAAAGTGAAATAATACCGAACCAAATATCTTACGTTATAAAAATAGTTATAGGTAAGTATAATGGCAAAGGAAATCTTTTGGATGGCGATATATTTTCTATGTTTGTGTGATACAATTCTATTTTATCTTTCATAGATATTAAGACTACTTCATCGATATTAAGTTTACTTAAATAATATTTTATCGATATATTCAAAAAGCGACTGTCCCAATACATTATTACAAAAATATCTGTCTAAGTATATAGAATCGTAGTTGTGTTTGATGATTTCATGATTTGTATGTTATTTTCTACAGTGGAAAATGTAAGTACGACAACGAATATCTGTAAATTGTTTTAATTTTTTTTTTAATAGTGTTCTCATGTAAGTGATGTAATTGTCTTTATGAGAATAAATAATCTTTAAACCTAATATTTCAAAATAAAGTTGATACTACTATGGGTTATATCTATCATATTCTTTCGTTTTCTTTTTAAGTATAGATACAATATTATTATTTAAGAAAAGCACAATAAAATACTTTTGGAATAAAATACTATTTAAGCTACATTAAATAAAATTAATGGATAAGATGTATTTAGTAGATGGATTTATGTAAAGAAGTCTTATAATTTCAATATTTTGCGTTTTAATTTGTTACAAGCAGGGTCGAATGCTATGTACTGTCCCCTAGGTAATTCAAGTCTAGAGAGGGTTTAACTACTTAGATATGTCCCGAATAACAATACTTCAGCACTACAGAAGTAAGTAATGTAACATTGATATACATAAAAAAGAAAAATCTTGTACTTGTACTTTAACATATTTTTCTTGGAACCCTAGAGCGGAGCTTGGCCCGTAGAAAGCACATTGAAACCTATAAACGTCTAGACGTTTTCCGTGATCATTGGCAGTTAACTGAATTGCCTAAATCCAGGGCAAGTTAGAAGTTGTCTACTAGCGTATTATAATAGCCTTAAACAGCATTTCACCCTCGGTTCCAATTAGGACTCGTGTGAATGATATATTAATACGATTATTGGAATTATTTAATCAAAATGAATTTATTGTATTCGTCTCATAACGTAACGAAACTTGAAATATAAAAATTATATTTAAAGGATTTTTATTCGAGTTTATATCATTTCTATATGTTTAATTTATTAATATAATATGAATTTACCTTTATTTAGCGTTAATAAAATAAAATTAAACTGTAACTAAATGTATTATAATACTTACCAATGCATAATAACACAACGCTGAAAGCCCTCATATTTCCAGTCGTACTGAAAACACAAAGTGACACTTTTATTTTAAGCCAAAATAAATTAATATAAATAAATAGAGAACACGAAAATCACAATCTACCTTCCAGTACTTTCACAGAAGTTTAATATATTTGGTTTTGGGAGCGGGGTCGAAAGTGCCCCTAGCTCGACTTGTGGAGCAATGTACAGACGGAACCTCGGCATTAGTATTTATAGAGAGTGTTGTATTGACCGCGGACGCTGAAAGTGTTAGATAATTCTATAGAGCTGCTTTTGTTCTTTGCGTCACGTTTATTTTTTCTTAAGACTTCAATCCTTTCGCTGAAAACTTTACAATAGAATTATACTATATTGATAAATCTGCAATTACATTTTAAATACGAATGTCAATTTGCTAAGAATGTTATCAAATATATATATTATATCGATCATGGAATACGTTGTTATTGCTAGTACTGAGTATTAATGGCATGAAAAAGAAAATATACGACAAAAATGGGATATTAACATTCTTAATTGTTAAATATTTTAATAAATATTCGAGGACGATTCCTGCCATATTAATTATTTAAATATGTATGTATATATTAAATAAGAGCTGTAATCTTCTAGTAGTATATAGTAAGTATTAGAAATAGTCTGTAAATGCTGAGCTACGGCCTGCTTTCCTTTTTTTAAGGAGACGTTTCAGTCCTTAGTCTGTCATGCTGCTCTTATGTGGATTTGTAGTTGGACATTTGGAAGAGTTTCATCCAACATATTTAAGATCGCGTTCTTCACTGCTGGTCACGAAATAAAATTTACAAATACAAATTAGGCAAATGAAAATTCAGTAGTTCTGGCCTGGGCTTGAAACCGCCATCATCGGATAAGATTTTCGTCCCACTGGGTTATCTCGATTAGTTATATTTGATATTAATCTGCTAACAATTTCAATCTTTAGAGAAATTGTGTTTTTTTTTTGTGTATTGTGTTTGTAGTGATATTTAACTATTTTAGGTTAAGGTGAACTATTCTGTGGCGGTAATAGCAGCTCCACATGATCCAGAGTTTGAATTTTATGAAGGGTGCATTGTAATGTAAAAAATTATATCACAAGTCGATTGTAATTAGAAATACACACGAAAATTGCGTCGCTTTAAATGTTTTATGAAACTTATAAAAAAAAATTGTTTTTTTTTTTATTGCAAGAAAACAAAAGGCGACGAGTCGACGAGTGATAGGGTTATGATTTGCCACTTTGGCGACATTAACAATTCTTACAAGACTTATTAGCTATTTCATCAGTTTCTCAGGGGGTAGATAGCGACTGACAACTAATTTGAATGTTCTATATTATCGAATATGACGGCTCTATTCTGTAAAAATAGTTTGTATTTCACTCTTGAAATGTTGAAAATCGACTTACGGTGACACGCTATAACGGTGATGCGACCCTTTAAATTCTATATTTACTAATGCTTTATCACTTTCTGATATTTCACAATGGTGATCTACGATGAGTTTAGAGTTTTTTCTCACAGAATAGCTTCATACGTTTCCGGGTCAGTATAGTAATACTTAACTATATGTTATTATAGTTCTTGCAATCTACGAGCGCGCGTGGCCTTTATTTGTGTTTGTAACCGTAAACACATAATTGCGTTAGTGTGTGTAACCGACGGAGCGATCAGTAGCGTTATGACTTATTCTACCGCCAAACAGCAATACTTTGTATTTTCGATTTATTTTGCGTATTTATAATCGATTGAATAAATTTTCTTTCAGTAGAATTACAGCTCACAGATACAAGGGATACAATGTCTTCGATCCCGTTGGCAGATTATTAAAGATACTTATATTTTGGGCTGTCATTGTCTTTGGTCGAAGACGAACAATTAGCATCAAGAACCGCGTTTATTCGTCTACCTGCCTAAATAAAAACAGACATATATTTATTTTTACCTACTGTAAGTTTTATCTTTTATGACGTTTTAACTAAAAATAAACACTATTTAAACACGGGTTTACAAGAAATCTTGTAAACTATAATTGTGTCGATCCTAGGGAAGAGCACAGATGTGTGAAATACAGATATTTATTTGTCTATTTCAGACACAGAGACCATATTCGAGCTTATTTTGTAGATGTTTATGGTGATATAGAAATAAATAATAAAACCTCTCGAGGTCTGAAGGTGTCATAACATGTATTATATTATGTATGTTGGAAAAACACGACATAACAACGAATATATAATATAACTCTAGTGTCGTGGTAAAACCGGTTTCCTTGTTAATAATTTATCTGAAACATTGCGGAAAATCGGAAGTTGGTTTATACTTATTACGATCGTAAAAATTAACATTCGTGAAATCATTCAACATTTTTTTTATATGAATTGTGAAATCTTATCTAACTCTAACATTTTACCTGGATATATAAGCCATAAAAACTTATTCCGGATCTTGGTCTCAATTCAAGGACGTTTCTTTTCGTTATTACTACACTGGCTTACTTATATTTACTTCGAATTTAAATAAGAAAAAAAAACTAGCGGCACAATTATTCACGAAGTTCGTATAACTTTGCCCCAAACGATTTACATAGCGTTGTAGTTGAAAATATAATGTAAACATTTTGCATTTCCAGAATCATAAAAACGATTCCTGACAATAAACTCTTCTAATATACTGACATAGATATAATTATCTATCAATTAACTAATTACTCGGCATAGATTACACTGATTTCGGCGCTGATGTTCACCCGCAATCATCGGTTAAGATGCACGCTTTCTAACCCCTGGGCCATCTCAGCTCTTAGATTTACATATTCCGTGTGATTTGCTTACAGCTCTTCTTTATTATGTAGTACAGACAGTATATTTATATATATATATATATATATATATATATATATATAACATATTCCTTATACATGCTTATATCCACTTAAATTCTACATTCGACTTGCTTGAATGATGTTGCGTCAATTCAAAGTTTAAGTTTTTTATTTTGCTTTACTCATCTTGCGAATAAACCATAGATCCATCGATTTGTCAAATCAATATTAAGTAACTTGAAAACACCAATTATTTTTAAACCTGATGTAATTATTATATATGATATAATTATTTATAACACCTTAAATGTCAATAAAAAAAAACAAAATGAATAAAACAAATTAATTTGTCTCGCAAATTGAACTTCTTATCAGTATATTAAAATATATTAGTGTATTGAACTATGAAATAAACTCATGAAAGTTAATTTAAATTATCTTTTGTGTTATAAGAATAATTCATTAATTACAATCAGTTTAAATATCGCCGCCGTATTATAGACCATTGAAATGATTTATGTGTGTTGCAATAAATATAAAGAATACGTTTTATCGTTTATTTTAATCGTAAATGTTAAAAATTAAACAATTGAAAAAATATCTCAGCTTCAAAATCTTAAAGAATAACCTAATTTTTGGATGTAGGTATTTCTAGTATTCAGGGCCGGATCTACCATATGGCTTTTTGGGCTTCAGCCCAGGGCCCCGTGGATTCAAGGGGCCCCCAGCTAAGTCAAGTCAAAGTGAAAATAGACGATAATACGAAAAAATCCATAACTTTATTAAATTAAACAGATCGTATGTTTTGCAGCACTGCGAGTCCTGCATTTAATCAAACCCATTCAATACATTTAATTCAAGTCTACATTCAGATATGTCTTAGATGGGTAAGTAGTGTCAGCCCAGGGTCCCCTAAACTTACGGTCCGGCCCTGCTAGTATTGACATCGAATTCATTCTGAATATACAAGACTCGAGATAGCCCAGTGGTTAAAACGCGTGCATCAATCCCGAGCAAGCAGTACTGAATATCCACGTGCTTAATTTGTGTTCATAATAATTCATCTAGTGCTCGGCGGCGAAGGAAAATCTCTATCTAATTCGAATGAAATTCTGCCACATGTTTGTGTGTGCCAATGTAAGAATTAACTCCAAAACTTCTCCCCAAGGGAGAGGAGGCCAGCAATGGGATAAATATACTTACTATAATATAATTCATATAAATATAAATAACCTTCCAATAATAAATAGGTAATCTTACACAGCTAAAAGCAAGAAGTCATTACATTCTTTGTTCTGATTAAATTCAATATTACGACAAAGATTTTAAAATTGTTATCAAACGATTTGAAAGTATTATTGAATGATGTCGTGTTGTGAAAATTATCATGACTGTGAAAATGAATCGAAAAGGTTGGTCGTGCGCTATGGAATCAATGTTTTTGGTGTCTATGGTATTGTATTTGTGTCTTCGTAAAATTATTATAAATAAACTCTTCTGAGACTTCACCTTTCTAATACATTAATATTTGAAAATAATCGTTTTATACTTTCACGATGTATACTATTTGAGTGAGCTATTATAACTACAAGCACAAGGGACATAACATATTAGGTCCTAAGGTTAGTGGCACATTGGTAACATGAGGTGTTTTTTGCGTATGGAACGCAAGTGCTCCTGGACATCTGCAACACCAAAAGGCTTGCAGGTGCGTTGCCGGAAATTTCTTAACCAATATATATATATTATGCGAAGACTTAGTTTCAAGTGGCCCATTTGCCAGTCCAACTAATAAATACTAATATCAGCGGTGTGTACAGGGTTAAATTTACAATTGTTGATTAAGCTGTTCTAGCTACTGGGCCATTTCGACTCCAATATGGATTGTATACAAAGTTGAAGCGTTTGTATGGTTGAACGCGCTCATCTTAGAAAGGACCGATGCGATTGTTATGACTATTTATTCTTCGTTATATATTATGTTTAACGTGGAAGTTTATAGGGTCTACATTATAACCCTAAATAATTTTGAAGTAACCATAAAAATCAATGAATTATGCATAATAAGATTACACTTATTGATTATCAACAATCTACCAGTTCAAAATGAAACATCTCAGACGTGAGAAGAACCGGCGAAAGAAACTCAGCTTGAATTCTTCTTGTTTTTCAACTATTTTTGTTTACAATGTATTTATTTGTATTTGAAACGGCTTGGAGATGATCGTTTTATTTCCTAGTTGTGATATCATTTAAAAGGCACATCGTCTTAAAAAACTTTAACAAACGATACTTCCTTAACGACTTAATTTTTTTTTTGTTATATTTATTTCATTTCTAAGATATCATCAGAAGGAAGTATTTTGTAGATAATATATAGTTATCACTATAAAGTTCTTTGTTTCTAAGTTGATCTAACCTAACAGGTTACTATTTTACGATATAATGATTATTAGTACAGAGTCCCCCGACATAGACCCTACTCTAATATCTAATTAAAGACAATGTGATTTACATATAAACATTTTTACTTTCATTTTCATCACAAAAAAAGGTTCAAAACATATTCAATTGTAAAATTTAAAATAATTGTTAAAGTGGGTTTGTGTACTTATGAAACTAATTAGTTCTTAGTTGATTGCACACCGTGGGAATGAAATGATCGCCTCCAGGCTGTTTCAAATAGCGATATATATTTTTTGGTGTTGTATGTTTTTTTTATATACTTAATATATAGGACGTACCCATTAGTACGTCCTAATATTAAGTACCTAATATTAAGTATATTAGCCCATAGACATTGGCGCTATAAGATATTAACCATTCCCTACATCGCCAATGTGCCACCAACCTTGGTTACCAAGATGGTATGTCCCTTGTGCCTGTAGTTACACTGCCTCACACATCCTTCCAACCGAAACACAACAATACTAATTATTATTGCTGTTTGGTGGCAGAATACCTAATGAGTGGACGGTACTTAACCAGTCGGGCTTGCACAAAGCGCTAGCACCAAGTAATGAAAATAATCTTTGTAAAAAATGACATTAAAAAAAGTTTGCCAGTTCGTCTCAGGTCCGAGGTGCTTATTTCCGAACCGGTGGTAGATTTTTGACTATCAATAAGCAAGTTTAGCGCTTCTATTTTTAATAAAGATATCTGACTTTGTCAACTTTTTACTAATACCTATGAAATATTTTTAACATAAGGTAATAGACATTTTAATGTCATTTTTGCAAAATAACTGATTTTATTTTGTATTTGTATCACTTTGCCGTTAATATACAAAACTCAGTAGCTCAGGAAAGTAGCACACTTAGTAGAAACCTTGGCCTAGAGGCCAAAATATTTGATACAGACATAAGTATATAAAAATATAGTAAAGAAAATTGGGTCGATGGTGCGACTAAACCATTCATTAGAGAACTAAAGATATTTGCCGCGGACATAATTATTCCTTTCCAAATATATACACAATCGACTTAAATTCACTGTTGACTACTATTTTAATAAAAGTTTAAGCCTTAATAAGCAGTCTAAAAATTTACTGATTGAAAGCTACTTTTTCTGGTCAACACCGGACGCCAACCACAAAATACTTCCAATAAAAAAGATTCTAATTATGAAAACGAAAGAGTTTGTTGCTATTTTAAAGTTATTTATGTAACATTTACAAACAATTTTATAAAATTATAACATTTACGCAGGTCCAACAAATCTTTAATTTAGGAGAATGTACCATTACAAGCCTTAATTATCCATCCAGGGTAAAACGAGACCCTATTACTAAGACTCCGCTGTCCGTCCGGTTGTATCTCATGAACCGCGATAGTTAGAGACTTGAAATTTTTACCGATGACGTATTTCTGTTGCCGGTTTTACAACAAACTAAAACAGAATAAAATAAATATTTAAGTGGGGCTCCCACACAAAAGACATGATTGTTTTGCCATTTTTATAGATAATGGTGAGGAACCCTTTGTGCGTGAGTCCGACTCGCACTTGGATGGTTTTATTTCGTATTTTTGTTGCGTTTAGTACTTCTATAAATATATTCAGATGTTCTGGTTTCATACCCCAAGTCGAGCCGATTAAGGGTTTTTGGGTTTCGTTTCGGATTCAGGAAATTAGTAATGTAACCATGCCTTGGAAAGCACGCAAAGCCGATGGTCTTGCGCCTGAACCCTTTCCGGCGGTGTCGGATATGCCATCCCATTGGATTTTGCGGACACACCTGTGCCCTATAATATGTCCTGCGCAGTTGTCTCCCTTCAGATTGGACGCCGTTACCGTGCCATCCTTTATTATATAATTATAAGAACTATACAATCTCTCCATAAAATCGAATTATTTCAATGAGGGCTTTACTAATAACATACATCTACATCAACACGAACAGAGTACCGGAAACACGTTGTTAATATATAAAGTTAAATAAGAGCAATATAGTTCAATATGAGCCGTGATAGTCCAGTGGTTAGAAGACGTGCATAACCGGTCAAGCGACACTGAAATTTCAATTCGTGCTCGGCGGTGAAGGAAAACATCGTGAGGAAACCTGCATGTGGCATTAGAGAAATCAGCTATGTGTATCCACTAATCCGCACAAAAGCAGCGTGGTGAAGTAGGTGAGCTAAATGCCTTATCCTCAAAAAATAGAAGGCCTTAGCCCAGCAGTAGGACATTTACGGGCTGTTACAGCTAAAGTTTAATAATATTGTTAAAAATAATTCGATGGCAGATAAATCGTCACGGCCGAGAAAACCGTTTGCAATTGTATCACGTGCAAAGTTTTATTAGGCAATTGAACGCGGCTGTTTAAGTAACTGGATGTTCCGTAAGTTACATTGCGAGTACAATCCTTATTGATTTACAAAATATTAGCGACATAATGAAACGGATGCAATGATTTAAATAAAAAATAGATGTACCAAGAAAATGGGATGAGGTTAACTATATAGTAGAATCAGATCGGGTAGATATCTTTCTACTATTCTTCTTTATTGATTTCTATTAAGGAAAAGGTTTAAAGATTAATCTACAGACTCAGATTTAGGGATATTCAGGGGTCTCGGGACTACTGCGGGGCATTTACAATATATTTCTAATTAAATAAAAAACATCACAATTTCGACACGTAAACAAACTTTAACATAATATTATTTATTTATTATTTATTGCATACCAATACTTGACATCGAATTAACAAAAGTTTGATGAGGCGCAACAACATTTTAGAGGCAACCGTTGGACAGAGGACTGATTGAAAAATAAATGTGGGAAGGGGTACATATATTTTAAGTTGCGAATAAATAATATACTGCATATACTATATAAAAATACACAATATATACATAACTATAAATAAATACATACATAAATAACTATGTCTTTATAATACATAAGTATATACCCATATCATATACATATTTTAATAACCAGAGAAATTAAGAAAAAAAAAACCAACAACGATTTCTTAGTAATATTAACGCGACAAATAAGTCTTAAATATTTTTATTTTTAAACGGCTAATGATTGAGTATTCCAAAGTCGAGAAGCTTCAACAATAAAGAACTTAGAATAGTAAAATTAAAATTTCATCCGAGGGAACAGCGCGCCTATGAATCTCTTAGCAGCTAAAATTGCTCTTTGCGATAAAAGGGAGTCGCTCGATTAAATAATAATTAAATAGAAAAAAAAATAATGTGAAAATTCCTACGAAAGCGAATAGGGAGCCACTTGAGTTTTTGATGAATTCAGGACATGATCATATTTGCGTAATCCAAATATGAACCGTATACATAGGTTTTGTAGCCGCTTAAGTAGTTTTCTTTGCTCTTAAGTTAACATAACAAGTGTCAGCATATTCAAGAATAGGTAGAAGGGGGAATTGTGCTAGCATAACTTAGCTAAGTAAGTAAAACTAGTTGGAATGGGTAGAAAGTTACTCAACCTTCTAAGTGAGCCCATGGCAGCGAATATTTTTTACTAACCTCAATTATTTAAGGAGCCCAAGAAGGTGCTTATCACAGATAACACCGAAATTTTACGCTGTTTCAATTATATTATGGTAAATTCTTCTAGTAAATCCGTAAAACAAGACTCTGGCTACCAATGCCTTTACCAATACCTTTGCTTTACTGATATTCAATCTCAGACCATATGATTAACTCAATTGACTAATGCACGTTAAATCCATACTAAATGAACCAATGGTGTCAGAGTGGTAAAAAAAAAACAAGAAAAAAATCTTGTATTTTACTATATCTACAAAATTATTATTTGTTTAAAGAATGGATAAAGTTTGTTCTGCAACAAATTATTGAAACAAAACTATCGTTGGTTTTTATTCAAATTATTTATTGAATGAGCGATTTTATTTTAAGACTCAGTGTTCTGTCAATCGGTACATTCAATATTAATAATTTTTTTTTTATTCTTTCCCACAGACATTAAAGTTAAAATGCGTCTAAATTATATGTAGAATTGTGTGTGGGAGACACGAGTCCAAACTAGGTTGCCCTGCACTAAGGGTGTCCTAGCTCCAGGATCAATAATATAATATTTACGTTATACATTTTCAAATGTAAGATAAGTGGGAAAAGGACTAGGTACTTGGTGGTAGACTTTTCTGCAAACCGTCACGCAGCAATACTTAGTATAGTTGTGTTCCGGCTTAAAAGACGAGAAAGCTAGTCCAACTATAAGAACAAAGAGCATTTGAAATGACAACACATTATATATGACCTCAACTACAATAATTAAAACATTTAAATAATACACGCTTGAACACAGCGTATCACCTTAAATCGTTTTCAATAACTACTAAGTCAGATGATTACTGGCTCACTCACCCTTCAAACCTGAACAAAACAATACTAAGTTTTTACTTTAAAAAAATACTGTTTTCGGTAGAATATCCGATGAGTGGGTGGAAGCTCTGCCACCAAGTAAATTCTATTTCAATTTTACTTTATAATATCGGTTATGATACGATACTGATAATATTACTATCCAACTTCGATCGAACCGCAACTGGATCGACAACGATAGCGTTTCGATTCGATTGCAATAAATTGACAATTTGTTGATAGAATTGCCCTGTTTTGTACAGAACAGTAGTCAGCAGCCTAGTTTGAATAATGAGAGAAAAAGGATCGATGACACCTAGACGTAACCAGATAGAATACCAGTGATTAATTTTCTTCGGTCTGGCGGCTCCGCAAAACTTATCTCTTTGCCCCTTCAATTATTTATCGAGATTGGATAATCATTCTGTAATTCCTGATCGGTTTAGGCTTAAGTGTTTACATAACAACTTAGTGGTTGGATTTACTTCGCTGGTGCAGTGGACAGTTTTCAGTGCAATTTTCTAATTAATGATCCTATCATTCGTTCTTTCAATGTGCAATTCGAAAGTCAATATTTAAATAATTTACTTTTTCTTTAGATACAGTAAGAACTTTCCTTTGAATCATAACACAATAATCACGGACAATACAATAGTAATTTTATTGTGTTCGGAAAATAAAAAAAAAACTGCTTAGTAGTGCGAAGCCCCGTACTAGTTTCTACACGTGGTTTCGCACGCACGTATGGAGGGTAGGGGGTGTTAGGTGCTTATCTTGCTTTGGTTCTTATCTTTACTCCTGACTTGTATGCAAATCTTCATGATGATCGGTCATACAAACAAACACTCACTTTATAATATGGTTCAGAGTTTTTCAGTTTTTAAAATAAATAATCTTTTTAATTCAAGAGTCAACGTCAGTTGTCGTTTATTGTTATGTCGTGTACCTCCGGCGCAGTTGGGCCCCGCGGTCGAAATCGAGAAGAGCACAATAATAATATTTATAATATAATGTCAAAATTTATAAAGGTATTTGTGTAATAAAATAACAGAATATATTTTAAAAAAAATTTAATCAGACAACATGAACGTTAAATCATTACGTCAAAATCATTACAATCTTCAATAACGTTTCCGTTTGATAAATGCAAAGCGTACATAATCGTAAAACAGTAGATATTTGTAAAAAATCATAAACAAACTAGTTTTCTTAAATAAAAAGCTGGACAAATCCGTTTAAAAAAATAACTGTCATTTAAGTTGATGATGGTTAGTTAACACTCAAATAAAAGTCATTGAACGTCACTTGAACTGGATATATTCAATTCTGAAACATTATTTTAGTATCAGCGGAACCAAAAGTATTTGTAAGGGCACTCGCTTATATTGTAACAATTTAAGATTCGATTTTGAGCAGTCACCGGCAGTCAAGGCAGATTTGCTGTGATCACAGCTGCCGGTGAGGGACCGCCCTAATCCTTTAGCTCGAGCGCTTGTGTGGAACTGGTTTCAAAATGAATTAACAAAGTTTGACCCACATAAATAAAACAGAATTTCTCTATAAAAAAAAATCAAAATCAGTTCATCCGTTTAGGAGCTACGATGTCACAGACATATTATGGTACGCTTGTAATCATTATCAGTTTAGGCAATGAACAGTGTATTTAACATCAAAACTTTTTCAATAAAACCATTTCTGAACGCACGAAGCACGAAATATACTAAACGTCATTGTTGACTAGACACGCTGAATGAAAAAAAAAAAAATCACACAAAAAGCAACCAGTCGTTATAATTAAATTACCACATATAAAACATTACTTTAAACTTTTCGACGATTATTTTAATTTATAAAACAACGTTGAAAAGTTATTCGGCAATTACATTCCTAGTTTTCGATCCTTTAAATCGTAACGCGAGATTTATAGAAGAATCATTATTTAGCACCATACAACTATTATCATGATATTTTACAACTAATTTAACCTTCACTGATCATACCTAGGCACTGCGCTTTCCTCTGTTATCCATCGATTGATGTAGACTACCTGATTTGGATTGATTAGCTACCGAATTCCTCTCACGAATATAACATTAATGTTTTGCAACTGCAGGATTCTGATTACTTGGCAACAATTAACAAATTGTAGTCCTAATGAAATCTAACAAATTGTAATTTTTAAACCATACAATTTGGTAAAATATTTGTATTCGTTGGTTTGCATCCTAACGATGATTTTTATCATAAGACTTGACAGATTACTTGATATAGGCTTTGAACAACCACCCACCTGGGTAGATACCATCGACGCATCATATATTCTACCGACAAACAGCAATACTTAGTATTATTACATAGCGATTTGAAGAGCGAATGAGCCAGATCAGCTACAGGCACAAGCCATACCATCTCATTCAAAAAATCGGCGGCCCATTGACGGTGTAAGCAATGGATCATATTTCTTACAGAACCAATATTTATGGGCGGTGGTGACCACTTCCCATCAAGTAACCCATTTGCCGGTCCATGTATCAATAACAAAAAATTTCCTATTTTCGCGATGTGCATTTTTTTATTCGATCACTGACTGTAGATAATACATCGATAAACAACATAATCTAACCGAAGTAACTTAAATCACGTGAGTTATGAATATCTAAGAAGTTATTTACTAGAAAAATACTTTATTCTAAAAATTAATATTGTACCATCCATAGGATTTCCAGTTAATAATAATTAAGTAAACGGGATCAAGTTCATAAACTTTATTTGAATTGTTAACGTAACAAAACATAAGAAATATGTTTGTTCGTCCTAATACTGCTGAAAACCCCATTTTTATAAAGAATAACAAATTCCTAGTCATTTATAACAATATCGCATTACGATTCAATCTGACACTAATTAAAAATATGTCACAAAAGTCTATTTACATAGGATGAGCTTAAATCCTTGGTTTATGTACTGACTGGTGTTTCTTCAGCAATTTTTTCCTTTTCAAGATCACCAGGTTCTTTGATTGATTCAGTATTCGTAACTGCGACTCCTTTTGGTTCAACGTCAGTTGTAACAACTATATTTTCGCTTTTTGTTTCGTTTTCACTTGAAACAACTTTATTACTCAGCTCATTGTTTTGTAGTTCGATTATTTCTTCTATTAATACTGCCTTTGCTTCATTAATGTCACCGATTGGTTTATCAATATCATCAGTAACAACTTCTAAATCGCAAATATTTATATTAGCCATGTTAATTGCTTGTATGAGACTTTCCATTGTTTTACTATCTATTTTCTCGTCTGTTTCTTGTTCGTTTTCAACTTTAGTTTCCTCAACACTGGGTGAGATTTCCTTTGGCGTATCTTTAACACTTGATTCACTGTCCGCTTCTTTCGCTTTACTACTTTCTTGACTCGCTTTTTGTGCTTGTTTATCCGACTTATTCTTTTTCGATTTTGACTTTTTCGGTTTCTCTGGTATCGGAGATTCTTCTTTAGTGTTATTTTTATTAGTTAGTACGTTCAATTGAGTTTGTAGATGTGCAAGACTCTGTCTTAATTGTGCACAATTCGCTGCCATTGCATCAACCTGGTAGAGCAATAAATTTTATTATTTGATGATGATTTGTGTCCCTACATTGTTTTAACAGAATAGTTAGTTGAGGTTATGACTGTTAAAAGAATGATATTTGGCCATTCTTTTAATAATTCAGAATAAATAACAGTTACTTAATTTTAATTACAAATAATAAACACGGAAATGAGAAATAAAAAATGAATATGAAATTGACTCTCAGTTTGGCTGTAGACGTGGATAGATAATTTCCCACTAACCACTTCATCAGTTTTTGTTTGATACATATTTTCTACATTTTATTACAATAACCTAACCGAGAAACAAATTGCCATCTTGTAACTGGTTGCGAAAAAAAAAACACCTCAGACCTGACAAGACTGTAAAATACTAAAGATAAATCAACATACTATTTAGAGTGAGCATTGTTCACATTATTATATTTTATATAACGAATTTATAATTTAAAAATTCAAATGAAAAATCTTTACTATATCAAGTTTTTTACCTACTAGATAAGGTAAGTCAGTTATATAATCGAGAAAGGGAAATGGACCAAGAATATATCCCTGAAATGCCTCGCATTAAATGGATTCTGGGAATCTCCTTTTGTATTAACACTTTGATTTTGAATCATGCTTATATACAAAATCAGAAGACTTAGAGCGTTATATTAAATGTCTGTTTTTTTGACCAACATTCGTATTGTATACAATCGAAGGCCTTAGATATGTCACAAAATCAAAAATCTAAATATTATATTCTTAAATATAATATTCTTTATTCAAGTAGGCTCATAAAAGCACTTTTGAATCGTCACACTACAATGTTAATATAAATGAAAATCTACTACCGATTCGGAAAGTAGATTTCATAAAAACAAAAGAAATAATTCCTACAAGTCTCTATAATGGACTAAGATTTGATATACTACAAGTTTATGTTTTCGCTAAGAACTCTCCTGACATTCTAACGTCAGATCGCAGTAGAGGAGGGCGGGCAGACCTTGGCGTCGCTGGAGGGCGCGGCGGGCGCGGCGGGCGCGGGGGGCGCGGGCGGCGCGGGCGGCGGCGCGGGCAGCGCGGGCCGCTCGATGTTGTGCTCCTTCAGCGTGCTCAGCAGCACCGTGCGCTCCGCCTGCGGACAGTGTGTCGTATAAGAGGAATCCACATTTAATCTTTTACATAATACTGCATTATTTTCAGTCTGGAAATGGATATGATGTCAATAATGAGGACTTAAAACTTGAGCCAAAATAATTTATCTGTTGTTGCATATTACCTGTAGAGTTCGACACAGACTCTGCATCTGCAAGAGATGTTTTGCTGAGGCGGCGGCTCGCTCCTCGCTAGCCTGCCTCTCTCCACACATGTCCAAGAGAGCAGTTTGTGAGGTCTCCCAACGTTTTTTCCATGAAAGTGATTCTTTTTCTAACTTTTGAATTTTTTTTGACATCTGAAATTGTAACAAATGGGGTGTTTTTGAGTTCTACACTAAAGGCTAGATAAGCATAAGAAAGAATATATGTCACGATCTCTGGTGCTGAAGAAAATAGATGTGATCACTATAGTGTACAATTTTTTATTTAAAGACAACTTCACTAGAAAATAAGAATAACTACAATTTCCAAAAAATACTAAACTAAAATACTTCTTACCTTTTCCATTTGTTCTTTAAAACCACCAAATACTTGATTACTCTTCACCAAAGCATTCTGGAACTCATCATACTTCTCCATGTAAATTGCCAGCTGACCCTTCAACGATGACTCTGTGCCCTGTAGTTCGATGATCTTCGCCCTGTACTGTGCAAGGGTCACCTTCATCTGTTCCATCTCGGCTAGAATACGTTCTCTTTCTGCTTGATGCTCTAGAGAGGCTTTTTGCAATTTCGCATCAGATAATTGAGTTTCTAAGGTCATTTGTTTAGCCATTTTGTCCACCTAAAATATTACAATAATTAAGATACTGTAACTACCTTTACTATATTTATATTTTTACAAGTTTTAGGGAATTGCTGTGTTGGGAAACAGAAAAATTTTGACGGCTCAGATATTTGTAACAGAATGACAAAATTACTTGCCCGGAACACAGGATGCTTGCTAAATAGTGGCCCTAATAATTAGTGTATTATTTACTTTATTTTAATGGTGCATACTGCTGCTAACTGCATATTTAGCCGTATGTAAAAAGATTTAGTTTTAAAGTGTTCCCATTTTTTTCAAATTCAATTTTAATTTATTTTTCTTGACTATTTGTCCAACTTATTAAATTATAGTACAAGGAAGATTTTAATGTTTCTGCAAATCCTCGTAAAAGTTTTGCAAAAATAGCTGATCTGATAGACGCTGTCGGGTCTTATTTATGAAAATTAACTAAAACGTGTTTTTTGTTTAAGTCGATAAGTATTTGGCTTACAGTCCCTATTAGAAAACCCTTATTAACTGCTAATATGGCACAAACGCTTACTGCGCACTTTTACTGAATTTTCTACATGAACTGTCTACAAAGTATGAGATATCTTTAAAAAGTTCTCAAGTCGTTCTCAAGTTTTGGTGTGTCAAAGAGAAATAAGAATTCATCTTTATATATGAAAGTCTTGATTTAATACTTAAATCAAAGAATTCAATAGGTGACTTAATGGAATAGTCTTCTGGATCTGTATATATATCATTCTTAGGGCACTTTCAACTTGGTCTATTAAAAATTATAAAGCTTATGTCAAAAAAACATTGATTAACAAGGCAAATTATTCAATACAAAATTATATTAATTATAAAAAAAATGTAAACTTCATGTTTACACAAACCCTTAATAAAAATGAATGAATCTGTTTTAAATTGAATTGAATAAATATTTTAATAAATATTTAGCTTAATGCACAGGTATAGTTTATTAAAAAAGGAAATTAAATGATATAAATATAATTCATACCCTATAGCACTCAGGAATCATATTGCTTTCTACCAGCTAACATATTAAAATTTGAACTTTAGTACCAGATATTACTCCCCATACATATAATTCAATTTTAACCATTTCTATATTAGTATAGATTCTAGCCACAAGAGGCATATTGCCGAATAAACAACATTTGATATTAAATTGAAGAAAATCTATAACATTAATTGTGCATTTGTGAAAAGTGGCACTTGAATGTCATATCCTAAAATATTGGACTTTTTTTAAATCTAAGTTACCTCGAAATTGTAAGGAAGTTCATTTATTTAAGGAAGAGAAATAGACCAAAAAATTCTTCAATGTGGAGAACATATATAAAAGATCATTTTTATTAACAGTATAACCTCTTAATGAGATAAAGTTTTTTGACTAATGATTCATGTTGCATACAATCAAAGGCCTTAGATAAGTCACAAAATACACCTAAAGCATTCTTCATTCTTTGTCTTATTGGACTTTTCAATTACATATTTAATATCCAATTAGCTGAGTCAATAAAATGCATGTCACCTATAATTATAGAAACACATGCAGTTAATGTTCTAAATCACCCTACTGACATATTTGGTTGGAGTCATGAAATTAATAAAACTGATTACCTGTTGCTCCCTCAACTGATACTGTTGTACAACACTTTTAAACTTCTCCGTCATACTAATATTGTCATCCCTCAATTTAGCATTTTTTTCATTGTTTTGTTGCAATAATGTTGTTATTTCAGAGAGGGTGTTCTGAAACTTGGTTTGTGTTTCCTTACGTCTCTCTTCTTCCTCTCGAATTTTGAGAAGAGATTCTTCCTGCAAGAATTATTAGAAGTATTTATGAAATCCTGTTATTTTGTAATTTTGTTAATTTTTATGGTATATAAATTATACAATAAAATTTTAAATATTTAAAATATTACAATCAATTGCTCAAAATAGTAATGTAAACATTTTAAATTAACCAATAATTATACAAAAAAATATTATTAGTGTTATTAGATATGGAAATAATTCCATAAAAGAAGCCTTTGTTCAGTAAGTACACACTTGTGCTGATGTTTTAGTTGTATAAAGAGTGGATATTTCTATTAAATTTAAAAATATACCTTAATAGCTTTATTCTGTTTCTGCAACTCTCGACACAGATTTTCCAACTTAGATTTAACTAATATTGTTTTATTGTATTCAAGTTGCAATTGCTCCTTCTCTTTGGATAGCAATGCATAGCGTTTATCTGACTGTTTGATGTAGAATTGTAATTTTTTATTGTCTTCGGTCGCTTGTACATATTTTTTACACACCAATGACAGTTTTTCATCAACATTTGGTACTGAGTTAAGTGATTTCATAAATTGTTCAACGTTTTTGTCATCTTTTTTGGAACGATCATCTTTTTTTGATTTCTTTGGTGGATCTTGAATGGCTGGTTTTTGTGTGGGTGGTTTTTCCTGTAAGATTATTAAAAATAATATTGAATTAACTGATTTTTTTTTAAACATTTGTTACATATGAAAGGTATTTAAAAACTAATAAGATTCTACCACAAGAGTTGTAAAGTGTTAATTTCATATATGTTAAGTAAAGACAATTGTGTATTATGAAAATTATATAGTTGTTTACAAAACCATAGCAACAATTTGTATCAAAAAGTGTTATTATTATCACACAAAGTATTCAATAATATGCGGCATCAGGTTCTCGTTAACCATAAAAGAATAAAACGTGCTTCAGAACGAAAATATCGTAAACATTTTAAATTTGGCATAACGCCAATACCTTACAGGTTACCTATCGGTAAATTAATTCAAATATATGAACTCAACACGTATAAAGCGCCCTAGCAACGAATCCTATATACATATAAAACCGCATAAACTATATAAGGAGAGAGAAATACTATTTTCACTGTAGATTTTTTAAAAATCCACCGTCACCTGATATTGTTTTATTTCTATTTATAAAACAAGGTGAATATAACTTAATACTTACTTCTTTATTACTTTCCGGCGAAACACTATCTGAACTTTCTTTTAGTACTTCATTTTGTGTCGCTTCCATTATTAAAAATTATTCTTAAGAATTTTAGCTAGCCAAACAAAACTAAAATAGACGAATGCCAAATGCCAGTCTAAAATATTAGTAGCACTAATAATCACTAGTGCGGGCTGTAAGCTGTTGTTCATAAACTCTATGGTAGCAAAGCACTTGTGTCAATTGTCATAAAAGAAGGTCCACGTTATTGCTTGAGAATAAATATTGTCGAATGTCGATATCGTTTTTACGTAAAGTGATAATATTACAATTACTACTATCATTATTTTAGATATTGTACGATATATAAATAAAAAGAAAGTAAAATTTTAAATGTTAAACAATTATATTCAGGCATATTTAAAAGTTTCGCCAATTACTTAATATAATATTTTATTGCAACTATGACAGGTGCAATTCTTTCTGAGATATATTTTAGCGAAATTAGCCAGCTAATATAAAAAAAGTTTTTTGAAAGTTCGCAATACTATCACATCAACTTGATGGTAAATGTTGTTTGTTTATTTTAATTTGACTTTAACCATAACTTTATTACTCAGTATTACAATGATCGATTACGTCAACGCACAACACTATTTTTTTAAATATAAATAGCGTTAAAAATATTTTACATTTTTTATTAAAGTTTTTGTAATTATAAAATTTATCATTCTGTATATTACAATTAATTTTAGCAAAAAACTTAAAAAAAAGGTTGTTATCAAACAAGGAGTTTAATATTATCTAGACATAATATGTAAATCTTAAAAACTGCTGAAAACTAGTTTTATGTGGAATTAATTTTTAATGTTGCCTAATAAACTCATATCCTACTGTTGAGGAAATTTTATTTCATATTTTATAATTTATTTAAAGTTTTAATTTCTATCTATGTTATTTATTTATCGTTAATTTATGTATTTTTATTTTTCTAAATGCTTATGTATACTTGGAAAACTATAATTTTATTAATTTAAGATTTCAATATAAAGGCAAGTCAATTATATATAAAATAATTTCAGTATAGACAATCGTTATAATAATAATAAAAAATACTAATGAAATAATTTCTAAAAGTATGATGTTTGACTTTTTATTTTGGTACAATCTGTATGAATAAATTTGCAACACAGGAATGTCAAATATATCGCTATCTCTATCTCACACGAATTTAACTTCATTCTATCCAAAAGGAGGAAACCCATTGGAGGTGAGTAATCTTTTTGACTTTAATAAATATATTTAAAATTTTAGTCTTTGAAAAAAACATAAATAAAAAAAAATTGGCGTTATTTTGGTCTCAAGTATAAATAAATAGATCACGAAATATTATATCATTGTTTCTAATTTTCGCCGGCTGCGCTTAGTTCAGTGAGCCGTTATTTTTCAAGATTATAAGGTCAATGTGCTCTGTCTGTCTGAGCCTTGGGATGGGCAGATATTTTTCATATTTGCGTATAAACAGCTAATATGCGGATTCTTGATCGCCTTTAATATTAAAGCCGTTAGATCTGCCGCTTGTCACACGCCGATTCGACCGTTCCTCGACGTATTGAAAGTACAGTTAGTCATATCATAATTGCAGGCTTTCAACCGTTCTTTGTTATGCTTTTTCTGCTTATTGACCAGGATCGAGATATATTTTAATCTTATTTATTTTGGTTTATTGGAATTTGTGTCAACATTATTGTGTATACGTTTTTTTTATTGAAGTATAATTAAATTAAAAACTTTTTAGTTGGTTTGATCTTAGATTTTAATCATAACAAAAAATATCAATTAAAATGATAACTAATAATACCTGTGAAATAAAAATCGAATTGCCTAATGATAAGTAAATCGTGATAAAGTTTGTTTTATTTACCACTAAAAGGGAAATAATGTTATTTTTATATCTTATCTTAAATATTTTTATTGGTATAGAAAAATGACTAATTAAAAATTTAAATATTTAATTAAAGTTACTTTGATTAATATTCCTATAAATTTGCACAAGAAATTATCTTATAATATGCTACAACTAAACAACTTATACAAGCACAAATAAAAATATACTAAAAAAACGACATCAAATTACTATGTTAATTTTGTCAGTGGCATCGAAAGGTGTGCAGTATTTCTGTTCCAACAATTCTGATTAAGTTTGCACTGTTACCAGTGATATTACATAAAAGTTAATTTGCCTTCATATGTATTTATCATCGTTTATAAATCTTCTGTTATGTGTGTTTAACTGAACTTGTACACATATGGGCAGTCTTTGATGGAACTTGTGTGTAGTTGTGTGGTATCCTGGATCTGATAGGTGGTGCTGTGATTGAGATGTAAATTTTTTTTTCTATGATTTTCAGGTAGTTTTGTTTTATTTTATTCTTATTCAATAGGTAACCGGGCAGGCAAATAGGCCATCTGATGGTAAGCGGTCACCAATGACCATAGACATTTTTGCTATATGAAATATTAAACATTCCGTACATCACACCAATACACCACCAACCTCAGGACCTGAGGTTACTTATCTTAGTTTTTAGTAACTATTTTATCATGATTATCTATTTAAATCATACTGTATAGGATTTTATATTTACCTCGGCAACAGGTTGATATCATTTAGTATGCATACTGGTATAATTGCTAGCTTAGATACAATTAGATTCTTGTCCTGCAATATGGGTAATATTCATACGAAGCTAAACCTCGCATGTCTTCAACTTAAATAAAATTTCAAAAAAAAAAAATCTTATTGGATGCATATGTTATAGAAAATAAACTTATGCTCCAAGTTTCATATTTCTCGATTGTTTTGACTGTGTTGATAGTCAATTCAAACTATTATAACTATAAGTATGGGATCAGTAAGTTTCAGTAAAATAAATAAAATTTATGATATGTTCATTATTAGTTTGTGAAGTGTATTTTTAGTTGATATGTATATATAAGTTGCTTTAATTTCTTAACATATTGCTAAATTAACATTTTGTTTATCAGCAATAAGTATTTTTACATTAAAAATAATTTGAATGTTGTAGAAATAAAAATTATATATATGTCTATCGACACATCTACTAATACTAAATCAAAATATAATCAATTCAAGTAGGCTCATACAAGCACTTTTGAATTATCATTTTATAATATTATATTAATTTTAAAGTTACCAGCAATTCGGAATGTAGATTAGATACTAGCAAGTAAATTTAGTAGTTATTCTTTTAAATCAAGTTATATATATATGTAAAGAAAAAATGTATTATTCTTTAATTTGAATTCCGCGCATCAACCGTCATCGAACGCGCAGTGACATGACAACTAAATTATAAAAAATATAATTATGAAAAATATTATCAATCTCGTAATTGTATAAAGTAAAGTATAAAGTATCTTGTGATTTAGGAACAGACATTGTTAATAAATAAACATTAAATGTCGTTTCTCTTTTTACAGAGAAACTCAATTGTGTTTCATTAACTGTGTCGTCCTAATAAAAAGAATACAAGAAAAAATCTTATAAAACGACATTTATTGTAAAAAAATGGAGTCGTTGAAGTTTACATTTGAAATTAAACCATCAATAGACGGAAAGTCAAACTATATCGCCATAACCGCAATTGCCACAAAAGATGGAAAAGTTTTCGTTATGCCTGAAGAATATCAAGCAGTATCACTTCACAAACATATCCAAACCTCGAAAACCTTCTTTACCGTGAAAAATACATTAAAGAAAAGATATCAAACTAGAAGTGTTTGGATAAAAACAACACAGGATATACTACAAACATATTTTGATGAGGATGGAAACATGATGTTTCAGGATCAATTTTTAGAGGAAACTACCCAAGAACAAATGACTATTGGTAGTAAAAGGTGTTCAGAAGATCCCATAGTGAAAATTTTGGAAACATTTGTTAAAAGTCAACAAGACAAAGAAAAACAAAGTATTAAAAATTTAGCTGACAAGTTTGTAATTGGAAAATTTGATGGTAAAAGTTCGAATGCACACCAGTGGATGGAAGTATTTGAAAAAGAATGTACAAGGTTTAGTATCGTAAAAGAAGAAGAAATAATTGAAATCTTCAGATTATTTCTTGAAAAATCATGCACTGATTGGTATTCTTCCATGATGATGAAACTTAGCTTACATTCCGAGTGGTCAAAATGGAAATCATGTTTTTTGGAAACATATGCTAATAGAGGTTGGACTGCTAGTAAGTATGCTTTATCTTACAAGTACCAATCAGGATCTTTACTAGAATATGCAGTAAAGAAAGAAAAACTTTTACTAGAGGTAAGAAAAACAATAGATGAAGGGACTCTTATTGATATCATTGCTGCCGGCTTACCAGATTTTATAACAGACAAAATCAACAAAGACCAAATCGTAGAAACAAAAAATTTGTTTAGTGAACTTGGAAAATTAGAACATTTAGTTTCAAGAAGAAAATTTATCAAGAAGAAAGAAGATACTAAGCCAGAGAAAAAAAAATGTAGCATTTGTGAAAAATTAAATAAAGGCGTACGCTATCATTCAGAAGATTCTTGCTGGTTTAAAACAAATTCAAATACTGAAAAAGATAAAAAGCAAGTAAAGCTCGTTAATAATTCAGAATTGGAATGTGAATTGCAGTGTGAAGATCCAAAAAACTAATAGTACCGCCATTGATCAAAGTGAAATTAGTACTGAATAAAAATGTTGAAGTGTCTGGAATCTATGACTCTGGGTCTAACGTTTCGTTAATAAATTCTAAATTGTTAAAAATAAAAAATAAGGAAACCAGTCATTGCAACAATACTAATTTAAAAACGATTAATGGCGTTAAAAAGGCAAATGGAGTAATAACACTTGATATAGCCATCTTTGAAAGGAAAAAAAAATGAATGTTTTCGTAATAGACAAGGAAAATTTCGATTATGATTTTTTAGTGGGTCTTGATTGTATAAAAGAATTTTACCTAGTTCAAAACGAAAACTTAAAAATTACGCAGAAATTACCTATAAAAAGAAGTGAAATAGTTTCCAAGGAAACAGACAAAATAGATATAGTCTCTAAAGAGATTAAATATGATAATTTAATAAACTTCAATGAAGACATACTTGAAGAAAAGTTCAAAATTTGCATAAATCATTTAGACTTTCAAAAACAGGCCATGATTGATAAATTAATTTCGAAATATAAGTCTGTGTTTGCAAAGGACAAATATGACATAGGACAGGTAACAGGTTATGAAGCACACATTGATCTACTTATAGAAAAATATTGCTCCAAAAGACCATATCGTTGCACAATAGAAGATAAGAAGGAGATTGAAGATCAAATTGCAAAATTATTGGAAAGAAATATAATAGAAGAATCATATAGCCCATTCGCAGCACCAGTCACATTAGCTTATAAAAGAGATGAAAACAAAAGATCAAGATTGTGCATCGACTTTCGAGACTTAAATAAAATTGTTGTGCCTCAATCACAACCATTCCCTCTTATTGACGACCTAATACTAAAGACGAGAGATTGCAAGTTTTTCTCAACGCTGGACCTAAACTCAGCGTTTTGGTCAATTCCTTTACGTATCACAGATAGACACAAAACTGCGTTTGTGACGCAGGAGGGACACTATCAATGGACCTGTTTGCCATTTGGTTTGAAAACCTCCCCAGCTATATTTCAGAGAATAATGTGTAATATAATACGGAAACACAAGCTTGGAGATTTCGCAGTATGTTTCATAGATGATATTTTAATTTTCTCAGAAACTTTCTCGGATCATATCAGATATTTGGAAAAACTCTTTGAAGCAATAAAATGCGAAGGCTTAAAACTAAAATTCTCTAAATGCACATTTGCAGCTGATACAGTTAAATACTTGGGTCACATAATACAAAATAATTCAGTCAGACCACTGAAAGATAACTTAATATCAATAAAAAACTTCCCGACTCCTAAAACTCAAAAGAATGTGAGGCAATTTTTGGGAAAAATAAATTTTTATCATAAATATGTGCCAAATATAGCCATTAAGTTGGAACCATTGCATAACCTTTTGAGAAAAGGACAAACCTTTGACTGGACTGATGCATGTCAGGAGTCATTTAATGAAATGAAACAAATATTATGTTCTCAACCGATATTAACAATCTTTGACCCAAACCTACCTATTCATATATACACAGATGCTAGTATATTAGGAGTAGGAGCAGTACTAAAACAACCACAAAATAACAATGAAGAAAAACCAGTAGCGTACTTTTCGAAAAAATTGACTGAAGTACAGAAAAGGAAGAAAGCCATCTATCTGGAATGTCTAGCAATTAAGGAATGTGTAAAGTATTGGCAACATCTATTGATAGGTCGGAAATTCACTGTATTTTCTGATCACAAACCATTGGAAAATATGAACATAAGATCTAGAACAGACGAAGAATTAGGAGATCTAACATACTACTTATCACAATATGATTTCGAAATTAAATATTCGCCAGGAAGATACAACATTGAAGCTGATTGTCTAAGCAGAAACCCGGTACTTGGGCCAAATGAAAACTCAGAGGAACAGTTAAAAGTAGTTAATATAATAACACTAGAAGATATTCTAAAAGACCAGGTTAATAATGAATATATACGATGCAGAAAAAACAAGTTAATGAAAAAACAAAATGTTTACTACAAAAAAGTAAGGAAGAAAGAAAAAATTATTATATCAGAGGAATTTAGCATAGATTTCATGAAAAGTGTACATACAGATCTGGGGCATATAGGAATTAAACAAATGCAGAGAATGATTAGCTCAGTGTATACAGCAGAAAATATGACTAAAAACATAAAAAAAATCTGTGAAAGTTGTACAGTATGCTTAAAGAATAAATCAAGAGGACAAATTAAATATGGGTTGATGTCCCACTTGGGTCCCGCCACAAAACCTTTTCAGATATGCTCTATTGATACCATTGGAGGTTTCGGAGGTTCCAGATCAACAAAGAAATATTTACATCTTTTATTAGATCATTTCACCAGGTACGCGTATATTCTAACATCAAGTACTCAAAATGCTAATGACTTCATTAAATTAATAAGAAACTGTACAGAAAGTGATGGTATTGAATTAATACTATCAGACCAATACCCAGGTATCAATTCTAAGGAATTTAAAAGATTTTTGGATGAAAAAAATATTCCCATAATTTTTACAGCAGTGAATTCTCCTTTTTCAAATGGCTTAAATGAGAGATTAAACCAGACATTGGTTAATAAAATCCGGTGCAAGATAAATGAACATGACACTAAAATGGCATGGACGACTATAGCCCACAACTGTGTGCAAAAATACAATGAAACGGAGCATACTATTACTGGATATGCTCCTAAATACCTACTTTATGGTACAGATGTTACGATTTTGCCAAATGAGCTGAAACAGAAGAAGACTGACCATGATTTAATCCAGGCTAGGGAAAAAGCTTTAGAAAATACAATCAAATCACATAATTATAACAAGAAAATTTACGATAAAAATAGAAAACATATAGAGTTCAAAGTCGGTGATATTGTTTTTATAGAAAATGGAAATAAACTGAATCGAAAGAAGCTTGATGAATTGAAACTTGGACCGTACAAAATTTTACAAAAAATTTCAAACTCAATTTACAAAATAAATATTGAACATAAGAGATCAGAGTCCACTTTTTTCCACATTTCAAAGCTAACACCAGCTCCTATCTACGATTAAAGACCGTGCATGAAAAAACATTTTCACCTGACTTTCTTTACGGAGGGGGGGAGATGTAAAGAAAAAATGTATTATTCTTTAATTTGAATTCCGCGCATCAACCGTCATCGAACGCGCAGTGACATGACAACTAAATTATAAAAAATATAATTATGAAAAATATTATCAATCTCGTAATTGTATAAAGTAAAGTATAAAGTATCTTGTGATTTAGGAACAGACATTGTTAATAAATAAACATTAAATGTCGTTTCTCTTTTTACAGAGAAACTCAATTGTGTTTCATTAACTGTGTCGTCCTAATAAAAAGAATACAAGAAAAAATCTTATATATATAGAGGTATGATATTAAAATGTATATACCTATACTGCCTGGAAGTTAACAATTACCATTAAATACTTTATAATACCTATATATAGATAATCTTAGTGAGTAATATACCTAATCTGTTATTGATTCTTATCATAGGATTTAATTATATTCATTGAAAAAAATACCAAAATTTTTATTTATATTAATTAGAGAGACTAAAATAGACCATATGATGGTAAGGGATCACACCGTCAGCCTTAGACGCCACTGTAAGAAATATTAACTCTCCCTTATATTGGAAACATGCCTCCTACCTCGGAAACTAATATTTTATATCCCTTGACAAGAATTATAATCGAGACAAGTGGTTGGTAGTGCCCCAGATGGGTTTTTAAAAACCCTACAACAATCTATACTCAGGGTTTACTCAGACATAATAAATTACAGTAATTTTTGGAGATTGCGTATACGGCTAATAGATTTTCTTTTATTGGCTCTATAAACAACAAATGTCCGAGTTTATTAAGATAATATCAAATATTGCTGTACGTGAACAGCTAATTTGATCTAAGGATAGATATTTTTTTTTTCATATTACTAAAATATAGTAAATTTGTTTTTGTATGATGCTATTTATTTATGTGATACATGTTGATTTTTTAATATTTTTGAGAGTATAGTTTAAATTGATTAGTGAACTTCATATTGGTTTATATTTCAAAAGTATTGAACAATTTAAGAATTAGTGTTTAATAATTATTTTTTTACGTTTTGAACGTGTGATTGTATAGTATATGAAAATTGTGTTGTGTTTACTGTAAATAAATGTAAATATAGAACTGTGTACATAAACAAATGTAATTATAGATTTATCTGTTTAGATTCAAGTCTCAAAATCGCAAATATAATGTCAATCATGATTGGTTGATATTATTATTTATTAAATAGCATTCGTTTTAGAAAGGTTTTCAGTGCTATTTTTAAATTAAATGATTTTAAATACGTAATTTAATATAACGTAAAAGATTATTTACGTAAACGAATCAATATATTTGGTGACCATTAATAAGATAATTCTTTTGGACCTAAAAATGCCTCCATATTAAGTATCGCAAGAAGCCAAATAACAAAGTACTTAAGTACACCCACCCACTTAACAAATACCCATAATTTACATTGCTTAAACATTTCGAATCTTATGTAGTATCGTATAATTATACGTATACGGAACACAACGTTCACATATTACCCTTGGTTGCACCATATTCGCCGGCTGGACCACGTATTCTCGCTCGCGGTTGCCTTTGCTGAAACGCGATATATCTATTATACGATTACGCTAATCAGTATCGGGTTACTGTACACACAGATTATTCTGTAGGTACCCATTACATGTTTATATGTATATATATTTCAGACAGGATATATAATTTTATTTAATTACCGTACCTATGTAGCTGTTTGCCGGTTCTCGGTTGTTGGTCCATTCCGAATTAGTTGGTTTGGTAACAAATTTAAAATAATCTTTATTTAAGTAGACCCATAAAATAAATTTTGAATCATCATGTTACAGTATTGAATTAAATGTAAACCACCGGTTCGGAAAGTAGATTCTAACGAGAAGAACCGGCAGGAAACTCAATAATTACTCTTTTCCATCATTCCAATTACAGAGTATATCAATATAGTGCTATTAGATTGATATACTTAGGTATATCTTACCTAGAATTCACCAAATATAAGTCTGCGTTTTTTTATCAATAATATGCCTTATTTATGAATGTTATTTTTGACATCACAATAGTTTTAAATAGGCTTAGTTAAAAATAGCAGCACTTAAAATTCGCTACCTGTTTAAATTATATACTGATATTGATATCAATTTGGTCACGTTCTGATCCACTTATAAAGCAAATTAATAAATATATGAGTTAAATCTTTATGTTCGATGAAATATTCAAGGGATAAGCAGTTCATAAATCCCGTAATTGGTATCTCGTTTGTTAAATTTAATTACGATCGCTTCAGTGCTTTAGACATGAAGTAATATACATACATAGTTACTTTCAAATTTATAAAATAGTTTGATATAGTGTTATATTAAAATCTGTAATTTCAGTAGTTCGGGATGGCAAAATAAAATTATGTTTTACAATGATGTTCCAATCTCTCTATATTTCTTTACAATTCACAACCATACAATTGTTTTTCTTATAACAGCTCAATCATTTTTAAAAAAAGAAGTGTGTATATGTATTTGTGCCAGTCTTAAATAGTGTGCCAAATAAAATAGTATTCATTAAAGTTTTACAAATTATTAAACAATTATAACAATAATTGTACAAGTACATAATAATGTAAAATAAATAGCTTCGATTATAATCATTATATATAATAATGTTATATAATTAATGATGACATCCTATGACGTAACACCGTATTGGAGGCTAGGGTTAGTCTCTAACATATCTTATAAACATTTCAGAGATATTATTGTATTACAGTTGCCTCTTTACAATAAATAGTTTTGAACATGGATTTCAATTGAGGGAAAAGTGGTGGTGTATTCTGTACAAATAAACAATTTGTTTTTCTGTTAAAATAAACAAAAGAAGTTTTCGGGGTCCATTTCTAATTAAAATGTATCCATACGTTCTGAATTTTTTCAGTATTTTTTATGTTTCTCTGTTCGTAGCTATGCGTCCGCGCATTATGAGTTTTATTGAGTTGAAACTACGGTTCTTGTTTGCAAATTGTAATTTCTGACGTGGTACCACTAGCGTACTTCGAGTGGCGTGAGGGTCGTATCGGTTTTAAAGAGGCATGACGACGCTATTATCTATTGATCTATAACAATGTTTCTCTCTAGTTTTATTTGGTTCACTAGTATTTTCATATATTTTATGACAAAATGCTCCGCGTGATTTCAGTTTCCGAACGTTACTGCCCCCGTAATCTTCATTAAATCCCATAAAACATTGTTCATGTAAATAGTCTCTAAATTTAAAGCGGGCGAAAGTATATAACGCATCTAATTATATGAAGATATTATATACAAAACGGGCAGTCTCAAACGTCTCAGTCTTGGTTAAGTATTTTCTACAGTTTAGTAATTTTTTCAAGTTTTTATAGTAGATGTAATCGGACAGACTAATGGACCGCCTGGTTGTAAGTGCTTACCGTCACCCATAGACATTAAAATAAAATAACCGTTCTTGTCTCGCCAATCCGCCACCAACCTTGGGAACTAAGATGTTACTTCCCTATTGTAGTTTCAAATTGGAACACAACGGTTGTTAAGTATTGCTATTTGGTGGTAGAATGTCTGATTAGGGTCTTACCTACCCAGACGGACCTGCACTAAACCCTACCTTGTACTTTTTAAGATTATATGTATCCCATAAAGTACCAACCTTATAGTAATATTTATCTATCGTAAGATTGCACGGAAGAGATTGTTGATTTGGCGACAAGCCTTTTCCATCTTCCTGAACTTTATGTGTAAGATTCAATGTTGAACCACAAAGAGCATTTGAATTATGTTGCAGGGATAGAGAATACATATTAAAATAAAATAAATATATAGTTTATTGAAGTAGGTTTTTACAAGCGATTTTGAATCGTCAGTTTACAGAGTTTTACTAAACGTAAGGTACTAATGGTTCGGAATGTAGATTATAACCGAGAAGAACCGGAAAGAATCTCAATAGTTACACTTTTCCATTTGAAATACAGAGTAAATATCTATTTGTGTTTCTCTATATACGGTCTCTTAACTGCCCGACCTTGTTGAATAATAACATGCCATAAACGTTATTCTGATTATTTTAACATTGCTACGATGTCCGTATAAGAGATGTTTCCGCTTCGCCTGACAGACGAATCGATTACTGTTGTGCAGGGATGTAATCGTATATCGATACCGTGGTTGGAAAAGTTTTAGTTGTCCGATGAGTTGTTTGATTTTATCGATATTCGATTATATTTATCGTTTGTATATTTTAGCTATCATCGTGATAGTAATAACTATGGATATAATTATTTTAAAGATACACAATAAAAAAATGACCTTATTCAAACAGACTTTAGTAGAGTTTTAAAAGTATCCGTATATTTTTTTATGCAGATCCTGCAATATATATATATTTAATTTAACTTATAACTTGTTCGTATATCCTTTGCTAAATAGGTAACATCATATAGAAAAAAAATGTAACAAATTGAATAACATATTCAAATGTCTGATGACAAGTGTATGGACGAATTTGTATTTATTTTCATGGCGGATCTTTTTAGTATTCAGTTAATTCATGTACCATAAGTCAGAACTAAATAACTACCTATAGTAAATACGTAATTACATGAACTATTTACATACACGAGGTATTTTAAAATTTAAATTAATAAACAATTATAATTAACAATGACTTCATTTATAATATATTTTTTTATAATAAAACAAACATTTTTTTCTTATATTTAGAAATTCAGTGAAATCATCACTATACAAGGTATCAAGCCAATGCACTTTGTATGCAATATTTAGCCTACTTGTAACGCAGGAGTGTTCAATTTTGCAACAAGTGAATGCCCGTTGCGGTCAACGGACAAATTTACAATTGAATTTCTATTGTTCTCGCGTTTCGTGATGGAATATCTACTTTCTATATAGTTTGATACTTATCATTATTTTATAAAAAAAAAGTTTTTTTATTTAGGTACGTAGGTCGTCAGTAGGTAGTACGTAAGTCTTGATAATTTACGACTGTTGCAAATATGCAAATGCGTTAAGTTACTGTTATGTCGTTGAACTCCACCAAACGAACTATTTTGATGATTTTTATTTGTGAGTTTGTGTGGGTCTCTGGATTATGTAGCTTGGATTGGACCCAATAGGTCGTGTTTTGATCAGATTCATAATAAAAAAATAATAATTCATATATCACATAAGTATAAGAAGTCTAGATATGCAGGTAGTTATAAAGTATATATTACTAATTTATTCTAAAAAAAAAAAAACAATAAAAGAAACTCAAAAAGGCACAAACGTCAAAATACTGTACAAAATTTAATAATTATATAGCAAAAATTTGTCTTAAATATTGTACGAAAGTCTAGCCTAGACTCGTCTCGATACGCTTATAACTGGATACCGTTTGTTTGCTAGATACTCGTAACTCCAAACGGCGATGTTTGATATTGATGTTTTCCGGTATGAAGGGTCAATGTGATCGGCGAGTCAGTAATTGCGAATGTTACAACTTCGATTTCAAAGATAAGCGTTCATTGTCAATACTAAATTAATATTTCTATTGCAACTATTCATGAGTGTGACCGTTTATTATTAGTGCTTATATCATTACAATCAATGATACCTAAAGGACATAGGGTTATGTTATCAACTTTTTATCACTTTTTATTTGGGGTCGGCGCAGTTCTCTTTTCCATTTCACCCTATCACAAGTAATAATATATCAGTTGGATATGATCGAACGGACTTTTACTCATACTGGCGGCTCGTCTGCGAAACTTGCGCATTTATTCAACAGATTTTTGAAATTTCGAAACCTATGACCTGTTTTTTTTTTTATTTAATTCCATTGTAAGCTGATGACGTCAGTTCGCACGTATTACATTTGTTTTTTTTTTTTTATACAGCTATAATGCCGCTCTCTACCCGGCGAGTAACTTTTTTCCGCTCTCTTAAATTCTCTCTCAAATCTCAAGAATCCTCTTTAATTTTCTGCACATCTACGGCTAGGGCTCTTCAAAATAAGACCATAACCAATCTTGTACGTGCAGCTATCCCATAATAACTGGGACAAAATTGACTTACGCTATTAATATATAAGCTTATCCATTACGCGAATCCTCATTTAAGGCCTTTCTTTTATCTTATTTTTCTATTATATAGATATGTTATAAGACACTAAGTTAGGGGCTATAGCCTGGAGGTAATTAAAAAAATATAAAGATTTTTAGTTCTAGTTTTGACCTGATATGTGACCATCGTTGTTGAGTTTACAATAACTGATATGTACTATTTAAGCTATAAGAAATGATAATTGTAAACTTGTTTGTGGTTCCAATAAATAAAAAAAAGTTTTTGAAACACCAACCGAAGTCAATTTCACTAATTATATTATAGCTTTAATCTATATGATGACCAATGATCTGGTCAGTGACAGCCGATGTCGCTATGAACAACCAATGAGCGTTCAGTTCAAAGTAATATTTTATATTCTATAATGTTTTGTCACCAGAACGTTGTGCAAAATTTCAGCTGAGTGAATCAGTTGAGTGGGGGTGGTTTAAAATTCAGTTGCAAAATTTGACCCACAAATATTAATCGCGGAGTTATTCTGTAAGAACTCGCTTCATATCTCACTCGTCATATAGTTGGTAGTAGGACTTAGTACCAGCCCGTCTGGGTACGTACAACCCACTCATGATATATTCAACTGCCACATAGCAAATACTTGGTATAGTTGTGTTCCGGTTCGAAGACATCTTCATCCCAAGATTAGTAGCGTATTGGTAATGTAAAGAATGGTGATTTTTCTTACAGCGCATGTTAATGGGCACTGGTCACAATTCTGTCCGCCTACCTATCTGAAAAGAAAAAATACCTTAAAACCTTCGCCGTTATAATGATTATATTCAATTTCGCATAACAATATCAGACATTTCCCGATCGTATTCTACGTTGAGTTTCCAGTGTTCCCACAGATCTCTACGGGTGATGTTGGAAGCTTGTAAAAACGTGAATTTCGTGAATTTAGAACGAAGTTAGATCGACACAGCTCAATATAAGATTACTGTACGCTTGATGTATAACGGTGATTTTGTAGATTAAATTTCGATTTCTACGAAATTAATCGACTAAAATCCAATACAGATAGAGTTACAGGAACATGATTGGTCAGACGTGATTCAGTTTTTTTTTTTTTATTATTGCTCAACCTTTATTTGTATTCTCGTCGACTTTCGCGATAACGTAATTTGGCACTTTGATAAGTTACTCTTTTCAACTTAACGCACGTAATAAACAGACGGAATTTATACGGTTTTTATTAGATTTCATATTCGCTGGATATTTTTTTTGGTTTCCCTCGTGAGGTTTTAGTTTAGCGAAAGTTATAAGTATTTATTAACTTGTTGTCGCTCGCGAATTCGCTCGCTTTTTAGAGTTTGGTCGACAGACATTAGGTATAAAAAAGTAGGCGTCTTTTCTTCGAGTTCAAGCTTGAATAATAGCAAATATCATCAAATTCGGTTCGGTGTTTTAGCCGTGAAAGAGCATCAGGCAGATAAACAGACAGATAGAGTTACTTCCGTATTTATAATATTAGTACAAATGTAAAGTCGTAAATTAAAAATAATATACATTATTCAAGTAGTGTGGAATGGTCTCCCGGCGTCTGTGTTATCTGAGCATTTATAGGTAATCAAATCATCTTCTAGGCAAGCGTTTTATCATAGGCTGCATTAGTACTTACCTACCTTCGACTGTGGTCAAGCGTAAACTTACAGTAGTAAAAATAGGGATTTTTGAATCATATTAGAGGATTAATTCCGCAGCTACCGCCTTTTCGGAAACTAGATACAACCGAAAATAAAAAGGAAGGAATGTGACGCGTGCGATTTTTCACAAAATAAATTACATCATAAGCTATATGCAATCAAGCACGGCTCGGTTTCCAGTGATCATAATCATTAATATCACATTACTTCCTCGAACCAACCGAACGCGTCCAAGAAAAAATGACGTTTCACCAAACAAAGAACCAAATAGACACTGATTCATGTTACGGAACAACCGGAAGCTGATGATCCGTGACGTTTAAACTAAGATGATTCGGTTACTTTCAAACGACATGAGTCATCATCTACAACAGGCAATCGTTATCCACAACTGGACGTAGGCCTCTCCCAAGGTGCGCCAAAGCTCCCGATTCTCCTTCTTTATTAAAACGACATGAGTCATATTCTATGCTAAAATGTATACGTGCATAGATTATCTTAATGTCGCAGTCGCAATGACTCAGTTGATAAATCAACTGGAAGAGAAGATCGCGGCTTCAAATACATGCATCAATTTGTATTTAATTTTCGTACGATATTTCTATAAATCCCAGATGATATAACTATGTTCTTATCCAAGTTCAAGGGTATAGGTCAATTTTAATACGATCGTTGCTATGGTATTATGAGCTATAGTTGTTATGAGATAAACAGACAGAATCGCTTTCGGATAACAGTCTCCACTCATTCCGTTCTCGCCGGTGAACACATCGTGAGGATACTTGCATGTGTCGATTGAAATTGTCTTATTAAAATATTCCTAAAGAAAGATATCTTATACTGCCGGATGTGACCATCAATGCGGCTAATTAATTTCTAAGAGCGAAACTGTTTTCACTGAAAGGTTATCGGCTCCGACTGTTCGATAGATAAAAACATCTGGTTACTTAAACCTTATGTTACACAACTGTTGTTTTTTTTGTTGTCTGATATATAATATGTTCCATAAACATTTCATTTGAAACATGATACATATGGTGTTACAATTTATTTTGTTATATTTTATTTTTAATTTCATAAACAACAATTAGTTGTACTTATATTCGTTTACGCTGGGTTATTTCTACACCTTTTAATTCATAAGCTAGAATTAACGCCTTACATTTACTTCTGTTGTAGGGTTTATCGTTAAAGTCGTAATACTATAATTTCGTTTCAATTTCAATTCATTGTCAATATGAATATATATGTATGATTATAAAAATGCGTTATATTTGCATATGTATAATAAAAACAAAGTATTGGTTATGAGTACTAATTTCTTAACAGGAAAACCAATGACGAATGTCTGACAGGAACGGCGACAATAAAAATTGTCGACACGCAAATACAATGAAACATCGGTTTAAAATCGTATTATATGCCTTTATTATATTACGTTATGTGAAATGCTGTGATAGTTTTATATGTTAATTTCTCAATCGAAAAATTGCATTTCAGGTGACTGACGAATTTGTGAAAACAATTTGATTTTTTTAATTCGATTTTATTTAAGTATAAATTAACTGTGCTCGATGGTAAATGTATCGATGATTCAGTGTAATCGATATTTTATTTCAAAACATCGAAATTGATAGTATTCGTTAGTGTTAACTTTGGCCAAAGTCGAATAAACGTAAGTCAGAATAATATTGATTATTCTGTTAATTGTGATTCAAAATCAAAATCTTTGAATCTACATGTAACGGATTAAACTTAGTAACGCTATGACTAATTGTATTGTAGATTCTATCATTGATGACCATCAAGAAACTCAGTACTTTTTACCATAGCGACTATGGTGCTATCAATGTATCTGTATTTTTTTTTCATAATTCCTAGAGTACTACTTGTGTAGCAGTTCTATTTTGTATGTATAATACAATAAAACAATATTATAAATTGTAAAGATTTTTGCAATATAAAATGCATTAAACATCAAGGAACTATTGCACTAATCGCGTAGGCGTGTATCTTTAAACCTCTATTGCTCAATGGTGCCTCCTTGGGGTTATCGTACTCGTTCCTTGCAAAAACTCAACACGTAGTGGGAGGGAGAACAGTACTATTAGCCTTTAAGACTAGTATTGATTTATTTCTGAAATTATACTAACGTCGCTTATAATTTTTTATTTTTTCTTGGAAACTACAAAATTTGCTCGTTGAATCGAAATACCGCTTTTCTGGACGGAAATGAAAACAGCACCTCTGACATCAGAGGAGGCAGTAAGTCGGAGTCTTTTATAGTAGACATGTTAAATATCAATTGGTATATTTTATTAGAGCTCTGTGTATTGGTACGAGTGTTGTATCCTGGTACTTATATTTATTAGTACTTGATTCTATTAAGGAATGTGTACTCGTAACAGGCATAAAATATTATGCTCTTTACAGCACTCTTCTATTCCTATAACTCAATGGGTAATTATGATTGATTATTTATAGAATGAGTCGATAAATTTCAGTGTTCTACGAGTCGTAAAATAGCCTAGACAGAATCTTATTATATTCGACGACACAGGGGTTCAAACTCAAACTCAAATTCCTTTATTCAATATAGAAGCATTATACTTACTTAGTCATATGAATCACTACCACCGTTTCGGAAAAGGAAACACCCTGACCTGAGAAGAATCGGCGAAAGAAACTCAGCGGATCTTTTTTTTTTTTGTCAATCGATATCGCTTCGACAATTTTATCGTCAATGTCGTCGATTACGTTTTTGTGGAAACTAGTAATAATCATATCGTAATATTTTTGATACTAGCTGCTCGTCCCGGTTTTGCAAGGGCAACTTCATACATCGGTGAGCCGTCTCTATAAACGGTTTTAACTTGCGTATTTGATCTAGAATCTAGATGATTGTGAAGGAGTATTAAAATGAATTACGAATTAGCGTATCTTGTTATTTTATTAGAACATAATAAATAATAGATTATGTTATCTTACACTAAGATTCGTTGCAACTTGAAATTAATTCATACTGAACAATATAAAACGCGTTATCGTCATTGTAAAGGAAATGCGCGTTTTATTGTAGCGATAATAATAATGAGCACGTCTTAATTAGAACGTTGAATGAACTATTGTTATGATAATTGTTCTGACGTATGTCCGTGTAGGTTGTCACTTTCGCCATGTGTTTGATTGTCTACTAACGAGAGTGTGGTATCGTCTGCGTTCCATATTTAGGTATGCGAATTTTGATATTCTATTTTATGTATTATTAAGTTTACGAAGATCGTGATTTAACTGATTAATTTATTAAAGCCGTTGATAAAACATTGAAAAACTTGGACTCTTAAACATAGGCCTAAATACCGATATCCATATTTCTTCACATTCACATGGCAAAAATAACGAACTTCCACATAAAATGTTATCCTAAGTTTCAGCCTGTTATGTGATGAATTATAAAAAAAATTAACTAAGCAATTGTTATTATCTTATTAATCGTGGGATAAATGCCGATTTTCATATTTCTTACATCAGAAATTAGGAAACTGCATCTAAACTTTCATCTCCCATTTTAGCATGAAACACAATGATAATGGATATTATAATGTTAAAAAAATACATTAATATATAAAGTATTTATATTATTCAACACAATATTATATAGATGATAAAAAACCGTGGCACTAATACTTGTTGACTTTCAGGCAGGATATGTTATAAATATATGTAGTTATATTTAACTGACATAATCTGTATTTCAAAGATAACCTGACTACTGAGTTTCTTGCCGGTTATTCTCGGCAGGATCTACATTCCGAACATTGTTTTACGTTTAATTCAGATTTATAAAAGGTTCATTTCGATTTTAATGGGACTGAAAATTATCCTATAATAATAATATAATTATTATGGCAAGATCCTAATTGTAGTAGGAGCTACGGGCGCAGTGACGAAGAACTTGAAGCTGTACTGCGAGAAGATACACACTTTAATATCAACATTCTTCAAACACAAGCTTCACTTCACTCATCCACAATAATCAGCAACGTTCTCGGAGACAGTATTTGTCACTCATTCATAACAAGCAAACAATACGTAATATATGTCATAACAGAAATTGACAATCTCGCTTAGATTCTTAATATTAATAGTTTCGTACATTATCATTACCTACGCACAACAATCAAATGCATCCTTTTACTTTATTCAATTAAACAAGGAAAAAAACAAAATACTATTTATGAGTTGCTATGAACTCAACATTGAAGAGTAGTCTGTAATCATTTATTTTTAATTTTGAAATACTCTTAATTATTAATTGTTATTTGGTATTAAGGAAAAAAATAACAAAAAATAAGCACATAAAAGTAAATAGTTTAAATATTATTACTAAATATAAAATAGGTGGGTAAATAAATACTCTTTTTCCTGGAGATCGGGACGGATTTATTAAAACCAACTGAAACGTCGAGAATGTACAGATGTGATGTACTAAATAATAATAATTATTATAGCATATAATAATGTAATTCGCAGAGGTTAACTTAAATGCAGTATTCAACGGCATCACGTAAAAATTCACGACAATATAAGGTACGTATATTCATGTACCTGTAGGTTACATATACTTTGTCAATTAGTAATTGAAGCTTTACAAATAACACTAATCAGTCCGTCTGTAGGGTTTTGTGGTTTGCGTGCACCTGTCGCGATGCACCGATACTAGGAAGCGGGTCCGACCCTTCGGAACGAGGTAATTAAAAATGGAACCAATATGAATCCTTTGTTCGTCATACGTATCATTTACATGCAAAACATGTAGCTATTAAAAAATAATTACCTTATAAGGGTTCGTTTTTTTTATATGTAATCAATTTTCTTTATGTTCCGTATATTTTTGCTTAAATTTAAGTAATTATAATATTTTGTTTTTTATGAATTTGCATTGATATAGAGTAAATTTTGGAATTTAATTTCATTTTTCCATCCGATCTGACATTTATAAACAAGTGTATGGAAATATAAACGAGAGTACGATAATTATGGGATCAATGTTTATTATAATTAAGAAACTTTTGTTTAACAATTTTTAAGTTCGAACAATACCATTGTTATAGAAAAACATCCAGTTATTTGATTATTATTAATAATAATAAAATGAACGGTGTAGTTCTACTTGTACTTAGGTATATGGATATTATTACTAATGCGTACAAGTCCGTCTAGGTTGTGTTGAGGTTCCGGTTTGAGGGGTGAGTGAGACAGTGTTACAGGTACCAGGGACCTCACATCTTTTTCAAGGTTAGCCTCGCATTGGCGATGTAAGGGATTGTTACTATTTCTTACAATGTCTATAGGCAGGTGTGAATACTTACCGACAGATTATTTGCTGGTTTGACTTCCTATACCAAATAAAAAAAAACCGTCCCGTCTTCACACGGGTAAGATAAAGATCTCAGGAACGCTTAGAAAAATATACATACATTTGAGCTAACCTAACCTACACCGTTGGTTGCCTGGAAGAGATCGCTATGTAGCGTGTCGCCAAAATTGTACGCCTCTCTTACTGAGGCTGGATCTATGTTGTATTATTTTTTTTTTCTCTGTGTGGTCTACAATAAAGTATAAAGTGGCGGTAGAATATCTGATGGGTGCACTACCCAGACGGGCTTGCACAATGCCCAACCACCTTAAGCTATATAAACTTAAGATTGACAACGAATAAATTTTCGTCTTGTAAATTGAACATTGCCTAGCGTGTGGTATAATTAATGGTACCGCTGAACTATTGTGGTTAGAGAACAATATGATTAATGCCCGCTGGATTACTGATTCATGAGGTCGTTACTCGAAGTTTAAACCGCAGCCTTGGTAAGCCCAAATTATAATCGATTTCTAAGTTATACGAACTAAAAATAGACGAAACGTTGTTGGAAGTGAAAGCATATTAGTTTCCTTGTTGTTTAATTTTACATTATTTTGTCTAGAAATTTCAGTAGAATTTTTAATGAATTTTACATTATATAGCGACCTGCCATGAACTAATTGACATGCTCGTTGGTCAAGTAGCTTAGAGCTGAAGATGCAGCTTCCGGGCCGATAGAATTGGGTTAATATTGTGCAATTAAATTTCCAGTTCTAGCCCGGAGTGTTACAACCCAGTGCATTGAAAAGTACATAGTCAGTTATCAGATTGCCTTTTCAGTATTAGTTTGAGGGAATAAAGTGTACATTGGTGTTTGCACACAAACACACACACACACACTTATGCAGTATAATATCTCCTGTATATCCCATTATTATTCCTATTTGTCTTGTTTATCTCTTAATACACATATTATGATTGAGGTGTCCGATATAGACCCTACTATAGAGTATTACAGTAGAAAGCTATTAGCTACTATTACTATAGACTAATAATAGACTACTGTAAAATATAGATATCTATAGCCTATTCCAATTAAGAAAGAATAAAGATAAACAAACCTTTGATTAACGTATTCCATGCGATTTGATAATAGCTCAGCTATGTACTATAAAACGTTCTTGAATACTATACACATATACATACATATCGTTTTTTTTAATATGAACGCTATTCCACTTCTACTTGTATCGATTTTGATTTTACTTTCAAAGTTCCCACAACAGCTTCTACGATATTCAAAACGATATTTTTCGCTAGTTCTGTTCTGTAGGTTCATATAAGTTATCGACTAATGATATTGCGATAATTCACTGTTTATTTGTATTTTGCCCTATTGTGGTTGGAATTTTATTTAAGCCACTTTAATTCCTTAGTAATAATAAAAACAGTGTTTTGTTCTTTTTTTTTAATGTAATTTTAAATAAGGACCTCTCGACGAGTATTGGCATCCTCCATCTCACTAAGTAATCAATGGGTCTACAATATTTTATTCTATCTACTTTTTTAAATTTTAACTAAATGAGGTTGCAACTGTTCTTACTGTTTTTTTTTTTTTTTCTATTTTAAAGTGACATTCGTATACGTCAAAAGATTATCTAATTATTAATTGGTGCTAAATTAAGAAGTGAGGAAAACGTATTGTGTATGAAAAGAATTCGTTTGTTTACTAAAATTTCGCAACGTTTAATGTACTCATATTTTAAAACTAGATCTATAACATTACCAAAAAAAGAACGGCCATAAAACCATTTTAGATTAAGTGTGGGCAGTTGATATTTTGGGCATTCTTGCTTTCACTAAATTATTATGAAAGTTGCGAGTAAAAAAAAAACAATAGGTTGTTTATTTTGAAGAGCCTTTTGCAAGCGTGGATTTTCTAAGCTGGCGATTTCACATCCGAGAAAATATCGCTGTATGAGGTTTTATTTGTGTTTATAATTTAACCGTTGCGGTGAAGATGAAGGAAAATATCGTGATGCTTTATTTATCACGACATATAAGTTTATGTTATTTGCCTTACAGACCAAAACATGATTAAGGGACAATTTACTTTTTAAAAATTAAATTTTATCAATTATAATAACGAATTTTCTATTTCAGAATACATCTAAAATGACTTCTACATCTTTTAACGTTGGCCTCGGAGACGGATCTCGTTCGTCCAGCCGAGTGCTTCGCCCCCCTGGTGGCGGTCACACGGACATCTTTGGTGGGGAGCCCGAACCCACCCGAGGCCGCCGTCCCGCTCCTGCCACCGCAGCTAGTCTAATCCAAGGTAATATTTTACATTACACTAGTAAAAACTTTTATCTGAAAGGCACTGTATATTGTACTAAAAATATTAAAAAGTAAATAAAACATGAAAAATATAATATTACATGTGCGCAATGTCCAATTGTATGTTTTCCGCTAATGTAGTTGCAATCATATGCAGTTACTTTATTGCGTAAATGACTATAAGGTTTTATGGGATAATATTGTAATAACATGCAAGTTATCGTGGGCCATAGGCCTCTCTTAAAGTATGCCAAAGCTCCGTTTAACCTTTGCATGAAATGAAATAGAATCACGAAGCCTCCATTGAAAATGTAAATGTTGTGAGGTCTAAAATGGTTCGTAAAGCATAGTGTCGCAAACCTCCTTGTTATAACAACAAAAGTTTACAGAATTAAGTATTCATTTTTCAAACATTTTTTTATCGTGAATTTCAGGTTATGGAGATGAGCCAGCGAAGCCAACAAACGGTGCAGTAACCCCTAGCCAAAACGGTCAAGCGAGCGAACCCCACGAAGCTCCAGCGCCTCCCGCCCCAGTCCCAGAGCCAGCACAAGAAGCCCCCATACCACAAGCTGCCTCGACACCTAATGCTGCCCCAACACCTAATGCTGCCCCAACACCTAATGCTGCCCCCACACCTACAACACCCCCTGAGCCCAAATCTATGAGCCCCAAAGCGGTCACACCCACGGAACCCAGGAACGAGGCACCTAAGCGCGTCCGTGTGCCTCCCGGTGGTTTTTCCTCTGGACTCTGGTAAAACCAGCTCCTGCCTATTGTTAAGAATCTTTGGGACCAGGATTTTATTTAGGGTTGATTGATTATTGGCTATGCATTAATATGTATACAGAAAGATTGGCATATCTCCTGAATACTTTTGCCTGACATTCTATATATATAAAAAAACTTATTAAGTTATTATCTCTCAATGATTTAATTATTTATCTTTTTATAGATTAAACTGTGTATTTGTAATGAGTCCGAATTATATGTCAACCTATGCAAACAAATAGAGATTAATATTTTTACAGATAATCTAGTCTTTGGAATTGATTTATTTTAGAAATGAATCACAATATGAGGCAGATATTAAATTATTTAAGCATAAGTCTTATTTTGTAATTTAAAAAAAAAACGTTCATATCTCTTTGAATTAAATTAGTCTGTAAATTATAGGTATAGATGTATTTATCTGTACACATATTAATGTAGATGAATGTTGCGAACTGGTCCCTCGCTTAGACTCTTAGCTGGGTTCGCTCGATCCAGTCAAAGATGGTACTTGTTTTAATCCCTCGCAAAGGTATTTTATTTACTCAATGTATTTCTTCAGTATATCGGATTATTTACGCATTTTTTTAAATGGAGAATTATATTTTTTAACATACCTGGTACTCTCTCTCACGGTTTGGCTTTTGTGTCAAAGTGGCAACTCTTGCTAGCCAAATATATATAGACTTAGAATCTATGGTCACAAATTGGTAGATTTTAGAATTTCACTAGATAGGCTTTGGAGATTTGATCGTGTCATTTGTGTGGTTGAAATTTTGGCATAATATTCATGACATTTGATATGTTCCTTTTAGTAGTGACGATGTCAGGGGGAGCTTGGCTTGGCTTCAGCCACAGAGCCTTGACACTTGAAATATGAATGGTTGTTTTATTGATGTGATTGTATTGTGCTATTGAATACTCTTTATTGAAAGAGTAGCCTTATTATGTTGGCACTAAAACGATTTGATCGAATATGTTTATGTTGCTAAAAGGAATACGTCTTTATTTGGCTTAAAAATTAAGTTATGTGGCATTTTTATACTGTGTTGGACTCAGACTGACATGTGCCTCAAGTTGTACTTAAAAATGATTAGTAGCAATGTCGCCGTAGCGTTTTTTATTATTAAATATAGGTTTTGTATGCCTCGCTGGCAAATGCGATTATATATATTAATAATGATAATTGTATTTTTATATGAATTAAAATGCAATAAAAATGTATGTGTTGTTTTATTGAAATACTTGACATGGAAAGGAAATTATTGGTTTTTAATAGAAGTTATCAAAAATCCGTTTGTTTTTTTAGCTCTTGGAGGTTGTCAAAAGTGTTTTTATGTACTTTAATTTTTTACTTGCGTGAATTATTGTATACTCTTTGGGCATATCCAATATCCATAGACATTGGTCAATAAAAAATATGACAGCTTAAACCATAGAGAATGGAATCATTGCGTTAATGTCTAAACCACCATAACCAATAATGCACATACGAAATAATTAAAATAAATTCAATAAAATGGTTCTAAATCTAAAATAAATTTTCGAAATCATCTTCAATATATAAGTAGGTAAGTATTTGAAAGACGTTTAAATTAATTCCGATAAGTGTTCATCAAATTTTATGAACTTCATGTACAATCCGTAATCTACATTAATAAAATTGAAGAAAACATACAATTAACATTTCTATATAGTAAATAAAGTAGCTTCACGCCTTTTAAACTACGTAACGGATTTCAATGCGGCTATTATCAATAAAGGAAGAATTTATATGCATAATACATGCATATTAGAGTCCAGAAAATTCGCGAATTTCAACTTAGCTAGTCGGAAAAAACCTTTACCTGATGGGTAAGTGGTCAATTCAGGCCATAGACATTCGCACTAAAAATATTACCTATATATATATTAATGCGCCTAAAACCTTGGGAACTATGAGTCCTTCCAAACCGGAACATAGCAACCAAGTATTACTGTTTAGCGATGGAATGGAATACAAGATGGTGGTACCCAGATCTATAAAACGTCTACTTAACTAGTAGGTACAGCTGTACAAAAGACAGTATTTAATTTAAATTAGTTAATAATATTGTAATATATTATGAATCCTTCGATTAGCTCAAGTATGGACAGCGGAAGTTCCGGCCGGCAGTCGCGCCTGTTGGGAAGGTTGCTCGGTAAACTACGCGGCGAGCATCGATACTCGACTCTCGATAAAAACTTCTCATTTACATCAACTGGGTAATTAATATTTTTGGGTATCATTTATTTATCTAGTAATTAAATTATTTTGCATTCCATACCAATGCTCCGAATTTTTGTTTAGCTCACAACAAATACTTTAATATTATGAGAAATTTAAAAATTAATTAAATAATTCTTGTATTAAATAAATACTTGTAATTAGTATTTAAAACAATATTTTTCGATTTTATAGCATGAGTGAAAGTATAGGTTGTGGGAGCAATGAAGACAATGATACTGCACAACAAGCCGACGTATCCAGCGGTACCATTGACGATGCACAGTTTGCCGCCAATATTGACCTCAGGTTTGTTAATTTATCTGTGGGGCTATTAAGGTTCTAGCACAGCAACTGTTGCTGTCAAATATTTGTTGCGGATCGATATCAAATTAAATCAAAAAAACTATGAATCAGTATTATGGACCTATGCAGTACATTAACAGCCTGTAGATTTCCCAAGCTCCTCTCCCTTTGAGGAGAAGGTTTGGAGCATATTCTACCACGTTGCTCCAATGCGGGTTGGTGGAATGCAGTAGCATAATACTCCATAATACTGGTTTATCGACTGCAACATTTATCAATCCGCAACAAATATTTGATAGCAACAGTGCTATGCTATAACCGTAATATCCCCACTACAACCTCCATATTAATAGTATTGTTACTTGGACAGCATGCAATGATAACAGCGTGTAAACGCCACACTGCTAGACAAAGATATCTCTAGATATTAGTATATATATATATATATATATATATATAGTATATAAGACATAGTTGCCTTTTTTCAGACGCTCGCATGAACACACTAGTGAAATTCGTGAAAATTTAAAATACAATTTCTTTACTCGTTAAAAAATACAAAAACAGCGACATAATTTTATTAACGTAATTATACATACATATATGTATTTAACACGAATAATACTTCAAGGTATGGCGGCCAGTATTTGACTCCAGAACAATTGCCTGAATTTTGCAACCAGCTTCACCATTTGGTTGAAGTTATTAGAAACATACAATCGTATGCTAAAGTCACCGACGAGTATCCAAGGTTGGTAGTGCTTTTTTCATGTAAACCAACTAATATACAAATTTCATTTAACAGTAAGTCTATTGACTTAGCAGTCATTTTAGTAAGTAACATTACTAGATTATTTTATATAATTTTTCCGAAACAAGCAACACAACGATTGCTTAAAAAATGATTGACATATTTTTTAAGTTTTGGGAGTGCAAATCGTTAAGGCACTGTTAATTGTTGGTTTCCTTAGCGAACTCGAGCGTCGTTTAGAGTGTGAAGCTCGCGAAGTGGTTGCGCTCGCTCGTGAAGTGCGCAACGCTCGAGATTCGGCGTCGCGGACGCGCTTGCAGCGACGCGCGTTGCGTTCTCAGCGCGCACAGATGATTGCTCATCTCGCTAAGCTGAGGGAGGCTGGTAAAGACAGTGTGTTATTTTATAGTTATTATGTTTTTTATAAACTATGCAAATTTGATTAATGTTTATAACGTTGTTTCTGTTTATTACAGTACGAAGTTACGTTAAATTAATAATTATATCGCTCTTACTGATTTTGACACGGCGGCTATTCTCAACAGCACACTATTCCTCCACTCTTAGAGTCTGCGGGAACGACAAATTTGACCCGACCGAAAATATTTCAAATGCATAACCAACGGCAGTACGTGCTTTCCGAACTTTATATTGGTATATTGACAATTCGAGTGGCAAACCGTATATCAAGCCGATTAAAAGATTGGATTTTTCTACCGAAAAATTCTTAGTAAGAGTCTGGGGTTTGGAAGTTGGAATTGTGTACACTCCCGTGCCTCGGGAAGCACGTAAGGTCTGAACTATTTCCGGTCGTGTCGGATTTGCCGTCCCATCGGATAATGAGAGTGATTCAGTGAATAGTGTTATCCTGTGTCTGTGCACACACTTGTACACTATAATATGTCCTGCGTAGTTGGCTGGACGCCGTGGCATAATCGGTCAGGACGACATCATTGGTATATTAAAATATATTAGTTATTATCTACGTACGTAATTCACGAGTACTTTTTTTGCATATCACATACTTGAATTTAAATTGAGAAGATAATCTGTATTAGAGGTACGTGAACTTGAGAACTCAATAAGGCTGTCGGATCGCAAACTCTATAAAAGCTGGGAGGCGTTACGTGACAACAATGATTCAGCTGCGTTTGAGCCCTTGCTAGAGGAGATCAAGGTATCCTAAAATCTTTTGAGACTGTATTATGTACGTTTTATTTTTAAAAGCTGATGTAGATTTTGATGATTTATGAATAGAATCTTAACCTTTTTAATACAATTTATAGGTTTATTAATTTAAAGACAAATACATTTTAATCAATATCATAGATAAAAGACTTCGAAGATAATGGACTTTATGATAGTTTGGTTTTGGTAAAATATGAAATGACTATTTATAATATCTTGTTTTAACTTATAATAGAATAAGCAAGCCGCCTTGGACTGTCTCATTCGCCTGATAGAGAATCGACGAAGAAGCATCCCAATAGCCCGCGCGCCGCATCCCCTGCCCCCTCCTCCCGGAGAAGATGAAGGTATGGTATATAGTCTTGTCAAACGGGTAAACAAGTATTACAATGGTTTTGTGGTCACACACGTAGCTTTTTCGTGCCGTGTTTTGTTTGGGTATTAATTCTGTGTACGTAATATACGTCGTAGATCTTGGTTGATTGTAAGTGTTATAAATCTCAAAGTCAAAGTCAAGTCAAAGTCAAAAATCTTTATACATTTTACAGTTGCTTATTGATAGTCAAAAACCTACCACCGGCTCGGAAATAAACATTTCAAACACTAAATAATATGAGGCGACAGAATGATTCCATCTCGATTTCCGCATTTATTATCCAAAAATAAGCCGAAGGTTCCCTTAGTATTGTGTTACTTAATATTCCAGTGCAAATAAAAAATATATCAATCTTTCAGATGTTGTCCATATAGGTGGTATTAGAAAACGGCAAGACACTCGTCGTAACAACAAGAGAAGAAGGAAGGAATCATCACGGGAGCCGAGGTCTATGCCGCTATCTGGAGAGCCTAGTCATCATAGTCCTCAGCAAGTAGGTTATGTTAAATCAGTTGCATCACTGCCCAGAGAGTTTAGGATTCTAAGAAATAATGCATCAAAAATACCATCCAATTATTTTTACTAAAGCACTATGTCATATTTCTGTATTTACACTGGCTTAGTCAGCCTGTTAATCCGTTACTATACTATATATAGAAACAGCTGCTTGTCCCGACTCTGTACGGGTAAAATTCACGTAAAGATAGCCCAATACCCATATCCCTCGTAGTTGATTTTTTAAATATCCCTTTTGAGTGGAGTGGAAGCTTACATTATAAATAAAAATATTAAATAAACCTGTGTCCTGATTTTCATATTTCTACACTCAATATTTTTGTTTTTATAAGAAGATTTATTTTATCTCTAGGTGACGTTGTATATTCAAGGACCAGGGGTAGTGTCAGAGAGCACGTCCCGGTTCCGTGCGGGCAGCGCTGGAGCCGTAACTCTGGGATCACTTGAACTGCCCACACCGGCTAGTGTGCGAGATATACTCTTTTTTACCACTGACTGATTATACCATAATGTGTAATGCGACAGATATTATGAATTTTCTTTCATAATCAGGTAGTTAATTTAGGCTTGGGTAGCTAGATTTACTAAATATTCATGTTTTATAATTAAAAAAGGGGTTCTAGATACTGAACGGAATAGTAGACTTAATATATGATGTGTAACGATAAAAATGAATATGTAAAGCACTAACGAAAAAAAATAGGATCATATTTTTACTGAAAAAATTGACTACCTGTTTAGTTATTATGGAATCATATGTAGTTCAGAATTTTATTACCGTTACTAAATACTCCAATAAATGTTTTAACGATATATTGTGTTAAATTTTCCTATATAATAAGGTAACGACTGCGTAATACCTATATATCTAAACTAAAAATGTTACTTAATTGGCTATTTGTTCTGAAATTTGGTGGACATAAGCAGCAGTATGTCCTGGGACATAAAAAAAATACAGGAGGTACATAGGTACATATTTGTTTCCTCATAAAACCCGTCTTGTCATACAACTTGTCATATTGTGTATGCCCTCTGCTAATATTCTCTTGGTTCATTTTTGTCCTTTAAGGGGTCATAATATAGAAAGTGCCAAGGCGTGTGTATTTAGAAGTAGTTTCACATTTCATTTACTTAATTTTTATAGTGACTACCCATAAATGTCTAACTGTTGTCTAAAGAATCCTCTTACCTTCAATATGTAGTCTTGAATTTGGATCTTATACACTAGGTTGCAGGTAAAGGAAACATACCTACGGTCGTTTTTTTTCTAAGAAGAGAAGACTTTAGATTCTAAATTCCGAATCGATGGTAGCTTTACATATAAACCTGACTGGCTGAATGACGGATTCTAAAGGGCTAATAAAACGTCTTTTCAGATAAAGAAAATTTTGATTTAAGATGACTAATTTTTCTCACGATGTTTTTGCAACTATGTCCTTACTAAAAAAACTACTATAAAAAAAAACATAAAACAACGTGCATTCAATAAACGACCACAGTAAGTAGGATAGTAAGGCTTTATTATTAGAAATATTACATAAAGTAAATCATAATATGTATTATATTATTTTATTAAACATATGTACTCTTGATACGTGATACGGTATTTACGCCTTCTTTTCATCTGCGTTTGCCGACGAAGCTACTGGCTCAGTAAGTTTAGCGACTGCTTCAGACTGGTCGGACTTTGCCTAAATCATAAACACATATTTATTGGGTATATATTATGTATTAAACTTATCTAACACAGGTTATACAGGTTACACAGGTGGTTCTAAGTTCTTGATTTGCGAAACAATAAAACTATTTAAATTAATATTAAGAAAAAAATAATCGGATCGTATCATAAAAATAAAACATTTTAAAAGAGAAGTTATCTTCGACAAAATGCCCATAAGAATTGTGTTCTTATTATTATTTATACCACACAATATCATACAGGGCTTTATTCCCTTACTTTAAAAAGATTGAGAGCCATTGTTTTTAAATTGTTAGAAAACCTATATAAAATGATGATGATTCAACGTAAGATCAGCACGTTAAGTCATGCACCACAACATTACAACATTAACAGCCTGTAAATTTCCCACTGCTGGGCTAAGGCCTCTCATTTTGAGGAGAAGGTTTGGAGCAAATTCCACCACGCTGCTCCAATGCGGCAGAATTTCGTTGAAATTAGACACATGCAGGTTTCCTCACGATGTTTTCCTACACCGCCGAGCACAAAATGATTTATAAATACAAATTAAACATATGAAAATTCAGTGGTGTTTGAACCCGCAATCATTGGTTAAGATGCACGCGTTCTAACCACTGGGCAATCTCGGCTCCTCGGCTGTCATGCACCACATGATTTACTAATAAAATTTCTCAATTATATGGCTTCACAATTCGATCTAAGATGATCATTGGTTATCAACAAAAAAGTTGCTTCAATTTGAACGAAGTCTGTTCAAATTACTCAAATCGCCTTCGATTTAGCCGTTCATCGATCGCGTGAACTCCATATTTGTCCAAAGTAATCTTAAATTACTTTATTTTAGTGTCCTATATATGATGTTTGTCCTTCACAGATTTGGTTATAAGGTTAGAATTTCTCACTCATATATAACGAGAAAACTTAGTTGATCATATTAATATTCCGCGAACTATATCAAATCAATTACAGACTACAATTATCCTCGCAGTTCATGTCATGTTTTAATAACGATTCAATTAAAAATCTTTATTGTACCGAATGTTGCGCAATTAATTGAATTATATTGTACACTTTGAGGCATCGATGATAACACAGACTTATATTTAATCTACTCTTTGAGATTACTGTAACCGGTACAACAAGATTTTTAATCAAAAGCCAAGCAAAAAAATATATGTAACACACAGATAGCATGTATTCTACACAGTAGCTAACGGAGTCGATTCGAGTGTGGAGTGCCAGTACCTTACTTTTTTTTATTTAATTCTTATTGTAAAACTCAATTGGTGCGAGTTTATCAGAAATATCTAGCTATTTTGAATTTTGTTTTGATACGGAGTTTAGAAATAGCATAACTATCACACTTGAAGTAGAAATTTATGACGCCTATGCTGCTCACAGAATTATTTCTCCCTAATCGGATATGGTAGTGGAATTAACCGCCTATTTTTAGATAATGCGTTAACTTGCTACTGATTCTGGACATCACTTACGCAAGAAATGCTTCACTATAATATTTTTTACAAGATTCACATGTTCATTCACACTATAAACTGATCATTATTCTGTAATGATCAGTATATAGTGTGACTAGACCAGACTAAGAACTAAATAGTGATATTTATACAATTTCATTATTACCTCTGGTACGGCATGCGATGAGGCTTCAACAGCGACCGCTGCTGGTACAACCTCGGCTTCTTTCTTCTCTTCATCCGGAACTGGGGCTGAACAGGTGAACTAGAGATTGAACATGGGTTAATATTATAATTTAAAAAAAATGGCCTGTTGTATTTGTTCCACTGTTGAAAAAAGGTCATCATCATTGATATATAAAAAACCTAATAAATATATAAAAAAAATCTTTTTTATCAATGGTCTTCATATGAGAAGTTTTGGAGATTATAAAACCGCATTGCTCTACGGCTAGGTACCTATGTAACAGTTTTCAACCGATGTTTAATGATACAAGCAGTTTTAAATCATAATTATCTAAAGTTACCTAGATAATTAAAATGAAATCTGCAACCAATTCGAAATAAAGATTAACCACAGAAGATCCAGCCAGAAACTTGGTAAACACTTTTAGACCATTTATTAACTCTTGAGTCATTATTAAGTACATAATTAAATTTTGATGAATCTGTCTAACACTCAAAGAGTTATAATTACTTGCATTTTATCAAATACATAAACATTTTATTAGATACGAATGCACAAATTTATCACATTAGTATTTTTTTTTTCTTATATTATAGATGGCAAACGAGCAAAACTAATAATTGAAACAAATATTAAAGGCTCCTTTACCTGTAGCGCCACAAACGCGAACATCGCAACAATCACTAATAGCTTCATGTTTCTCGTAAAAATAATGTATGAATGAAAGACAAAGAACTAGCAAGCCTTATATAAACGCGCAAAGAGGTCCGACTGAATCAAAATAACGGCTGCGTTTTAATCAATAAGCCTCGTGTTTATAAAACAACGTCGAAACAATTAAAATCGTTATCGATCTTTCATTTCATATGCCAATTTAGCCGTATTATATACATGGAAGTTTTAAGTATCAAGACGGATCAAATTTAATTAAGAGATACGAGACTATTAAACGGGATATTGTTTATAGGCATTTATAGGCATTTATAGGCATTAAGTAATCGCCGCCGAGATTAAAAGCAAAACAAAATTTAAAAAATAAATTTAATCATGAATCATTACTATAGAGATATAAGTTTTAAATTTTCAAGCCATGATTAAAGACATCATTATTTCTAATCGAAGTTATGTAATAGGTATCTAGTTTTAGGAATATTTATTTAATAAATATGTATAAAATAACAACAATGTCAAAGCAAAGAGTTATAACTTATTATATTAACAGAAAGTTATCTAAACATAATAAGCTATAATATAATATAATAAAACGTAAGATGTGCGGGGACAATTTCTAACGGCAACATTAACAATTTAATTTCTAGATTATAGTTCTTCGACTTATTATATGTTACGAGAACATAAGTGTTTGATTTTATGTTTTATCAAATTTACTCGCAAGAATGATGTATGTACTGAAAATGTTATTAATTATAATACGCCTGATTTCTAAACGTACACATGTCAACCTTGAGACGTTGGCATTTTTGGCATGTCAGTTCGCCAGCTCAATTTCGTTTGGCAGATGTGAAATTGTGATGGATTGATTGAAAATAATTAAATATAAACAGATACATCTGTATATACGGCCTAGTACTAATTGTAGTACTTCTAGGGAGTTATTTATATTACTTAATAAGTGAAGTTAATTTAAAAAATGGCTTCTAGAGGCGGTATTATGGTGACAGGTACGAATGGAGCTGATTACGAGCACAGGGAAAAAATAGCGGCTCAGTATCAAATAAGGTGAGCTTTGGGATTATTTTTACGTGTGTTGGGCGCTGGCTAACTCTATGTTCAGAGTAAATGTGACACGCGACATTTCGTCAATAGCCGTCAAATTATTTTTAGACAAAAGCTTGGTCGTGGACGGTTTGGCGCCATTCATTCGAATTATATATTATGAAAGTTCGTATTATTTTCCTATTTGTTAGTTAAAAATCCATAAAAACGACTAATTCAATCGGCAAGTGTGATAACCTTATAAGAACATAAAACTTTTACAAAACAGTATTTACCCAGACACAAAAATCATAAATTTATAAAATTATGTTCAATAATTTAAAAAACTATTCAACTATATCTTTCTTCTTAAATGAACAATTTTATAAACTTATTAAGCCATCATAGGTGAGCTAATATCAATATTGTCTTACTATTTCCATAAAGTTCTCATGTTTAAAGCCATAGATAATAACTTACCTTAAAATGGCCTCATTATGCTGTCCCTCTAATAATCCCTAATAGTATTTATATTTAATTGAATAATTTTATTTTTCAGTGCACTAAACAAATCTCGTCTCAAGTACTGTGTGTTTTTTCACCACTTACTGTTCCTGACGATGATGGCAAAACTCTCAGCAGATATTCTGGACAAGCTGGATATATTCATACTCGAAATAGAAGAGCTACAGATACCACAAGTAATTGTGTATTTCACTTTACTTTTATTAATAAAAATTTTAAATAAGTAATAAAGTATCACAAACACATTCATAGAATTATATTTTAAGTAAAACCATGCTAGTAATATTTTTATTAAAATATTTTTTTAAACATGAACTCGATATGGATGCTATTTACTTACTAGCTGAACCTGTGGCATTACCAGTGCAAAATTTATTAAAGTTTACCTATAGCACACAAACCGCACACCTTACTTGTCAACCTCGAGGCTTGAATTAAAAAAGGATCCTTTCCCCAGTATTCATACTATCTCTATGCCAAATTTAATCTTAATTGGTACAGCTGTTAAAGCTTGAAGAGGTAACAGACACGGGTTACTTTTGCTTTTATAATATTGGTATAGATTTAACAGTGAATAAGTCACTCTCATTATACATAGTTATTTACACTATGTAAAGAATCTGTGATGATCATTATATAAACTTATAACAAGCAGTTTCAAAGTCAGTATATCCTTCAGGTGCAGTTATTTGTTTTGTTTACATGTTATTCAGTACTGGTACTTGAGACTTCAAATGTTTGCGATGTTTATATAAAACTTGTGAGAGAAACTTAGAGAATTTATATATAAATACTCTATATATATTATACATACACTGTAACTGAACTCCTAAACCGTTGGAACAATTTCAATGATTTTTTTGGGTATTTGAGTGGATCCCTGAACGGTTTCAATTGTATCGGGTAGGTGTTGCTTTGATTGAGAAGTAAATAAAAAACCTTTTTCATCAAGATTAAGTCAGGACTGACAGTATGCTACATATTTGTCAACAAATGGTTATTGAATAACAATTATGTGTGTGTTTAAACAATCATTATGTATTTTACATATATTGTAATTTTATCATTTGCTCATAAAATAATGTCATTTTCAGCCACTTTGGTGGGAGTATATCTGGTGTCTATCTCTGCTTCTCTCATTTCTGGGACTGTCAGCAATCAAACGAAACAATGTGAAGAACCTCCGTCGGTACATATATGGTATTATGGCTATAGGACTGGGGCCGTTGTTGTATTGTGTGATATACTACTGTGGGGATGTGTACCAGTATCTAACATTAGATGAAGATGAGGACGATGATGAAATACAAATGTGGCAGGTTGGTTCCCATTTATTTTTTTTAAATTGGTAGGTGAACATACAAATAGATGATCTGATGGTGAGGGGTCACAATCGCTAATTATAGACATTGGCTCTGAAAAAAATTAAGATAATAAGGTCTCTAGACCTCTGAATCCAGCTCTGACTAGACAGATTTGACGGGCAGGATCAACGATTTTACGTGTTTTCCGAGGCATGGGAATGTAACATTGTCAACTTTCAGTATCCAGGCCACTAGGTAGAGGTGGCTATTCAAGTAGCTCATTTGCCCGAAAAATAGAAACTCGTTTGGTTTTTTAGTCGATCCTCATTTAATCTATTGTCAAATATTGCATACGTTGTGATGCCAGTGCAATCAGAGACACATCTTAGAGACAAAGACAAGAGAGAGATAACATCTTAGAGACAAAGACAAGAGAGAGATAACATCTTAGAGACAAAGACAAGAGAGAGATAACATCTTAGAGACAAAGACAAGAGAGAGATAACATCTTAGATCCCAAGGTTGGCTATGTTGTGTTGGTCTATGGGTATTAATAGTCCCTTAGAATCCATTTCAATATTACATATATGTCGTTGTGCAACTTTATAGGGGTTGGAGTAGCGTCAAGCGTTATTCCATCTTGAAATAACGTTTGAGTGTGGTATGTGTTCGATTTGTAGTTGCCAAGGAAATAACATTTCCCAGGACATTAGTGGTTGCCATGGAAAGAACGGTTGTAACGATTCTAAGTAAATGGACTGATTCAAAAAAACGAACTCACTGTATTTCTTAATTAATAAATGGTGATTAGAGAATCCACTTTATGACGTCGACGTACACGAGAAAGATTACCAAGCTGGACGCCGTGTTAACGGCTGTCCAATATCCGCTTGCAATATGAATTACACGGTGTCATTTATACTTATAGCCTATTCCAATGGAAGTAGGAAAAAAGATAAACAAACCTTAGTTTTAAGTATTTGATGCGATTTGCTCAATAACTCAGTGCTAATAGTACAATTTTATTTTCCAGGGTTACCCCTACGGACTGCTGTGGTATGCTTTCGTACTTCTCGCGTCGCAAGTGCACTTCTTCCAGCTGTATTTCTCTTACAACTTACTGAAGGCGTGGCGGGCGCGGGGTGCGTACAGGAAAACCGACTAAAAGTTTTCTGTAATAGGGTTCAATTTCCTGTGTGAAAACAGTTTTAGGGTTATGTTTTTTTACTTGTTGTCTATTTATCTCTCATTTCTGTTTCTTTGTTATGAATTTTTATATTGACATTTTTTTTTTTTTAATTAATTTATTGTAGGTATTTAATTTAGACACGGATCAAAGGGTACAGAGGTGACATTTGGCTTAAGTATGTACCATTGAACAGTTTATTTGCAAAAATGAAAAATGATAAAAAATTGCAAATATACTTGCCATTCCTCTCACAAAACTTACATACAATTTGTTATTGCAATATATTGGTTTATACTACCTTGTGACTTTGAGCAAACACTACTGGGTAAGTACCACCCACATTTATTTCACTACCAAGCAGAAGGCTTAGCATTGTTGTATTCCGGTTTGAAGGGAGAGCGAGCCAGGGTCACACAGGCTCAAAGGGACATAACAGCTTGTTCCTTATGTTGGTTGTGCATTGGCGATGTAAGGGATGGTACCACAATGCCAACCTTTAAGCGGTGGTGACTATTTACCATCAGATGGTCCACCATTACCATCAAATGATACAATGAAATAAAATACCTTATAAATTTTCTGTACAATTAATAAATGTTTGGTATGGGCACTATTGCTGTGACTTAATTTAAACTATAACATATAAAAGAACTTGCATTTGCATCTCAGCATATCCATAATTTAAATATGTAAAAAATTAAGTTGCTCGATGAAAATACCTTTAAAAATGTAGTACTTTTAGCGGCCTATATCTATTTAGACTACATAATACTATTGTGTTTTCGTATTGAATAATAATAAATGTCTGTAGACGTTTTTAATACAGAATTTATTACAAATTAACGATTATGCTACTCTTAAATGTACAATTTAAACTTATAGAAATGAAATTTCAAATGAAATTGTAATATCACAATAATTTACTTTCTTTAAAAACTTGATGATATTTAAAAATTGTTACCTAGTTATTTATAGTTTTGGATATATGGAAATACGTTATATTTGTACTGTTTTAATTTATCAAAACATCAATGGAAAGTTATAATGGCAGATATAAACATTTATGATATTACGTAGTACTCTCACTGCCATATGTTCGCGTGAATTTTGTTTGTTAATATAGCTTTTTTTTAAAAGACAGATTATATTAAACGTTGAATTAAAATGACACATTGTAAATATAAATTAGTGTATAACAATATTTTATGTATGTACTTAAAAGAAATTAAATTAAAAAAAATTGTATTTATCAATGTCTATTTTAGATAAAAATATTAGAAACTTTATATATATGAATGTACTGCAAGCAAGTCATAGCTATAGTTACCGAAGTGTACTCAGTGTGTAATATAATAAACATTTGAATCTAGTTTCTATAAATTATTTATGTATAATTCCCCTATCGAAACAATTATTGAAATCTTCATGAATACTTAAGAGTAATCAAATAAAAATAAAACTGGTACTTTTTGTTGTTGTGGTGGATTGGGGATGACTAATGTGATTGGGCGAGATGGCCCAGTGGATAGAACGGGTGCATCTTAAACGATGATTGGGTTCAAACCCAGTCAAGCTCCGCTGAATTTTGATGTGCTTAATTTGTGTTTATAATTCACCTCGTGCTCGACTGTGAAAGAAAACGTCGTGAGGAAACCTGCATGTGTCTAATTTTAATGACTTTCTTTTCGATTAGATACGATTTCCTTCTCCTCAAAGTGAGAGGAGGCCTTAGTCCTGCAGTGGGAATTTTACAGGCTGTTAATTTGGCAATGGGCAATGTCGCAAAGTGACTCATTAACATTGAACAATAAATTACCGTTAGGTATATATCATCAAATCTTTAGTAGTAAAATTGTCTACATTCAGATTTTAGGAATATATGAATTAGTAATCTTTTTTTTATTATGTTGAGGTGGCAAACGAGCAGGAGGCTCACCTGATGGAAAGTGACTACCACCGCTCATGGACATCTGCAACATCGGGGGGCTTGAAGGTGCGTTGCCGGCCTTTCAGGAAGGTGTACGCTCTTTTCTTGAAGGTTCCCAAGTCGTATCGGTTCACGTTTTCGCCGGCGAAAGCTGGTTCCACAGAGTGGTTGTGCGAGGCAGAAAATGTCTTAAAAAAATCTATTGATTTTACTAAAAAAGTGACACAGGGGTATAGTAGTATATTGCTTTTAGAATAATCTGACAAAAAACCAGAATTATTGAATGTATATAAGTATAGTTATTATTTGTTAAAAGATTTTTTTAGAGGTAACTTTGTGATTTTTTTCTATCGTACCAAATTAATTACATCATGTTTTCAAAATAACAAATAACTAGCATGTATCCTGAAGATTATCATATATTTTTTTCATTTGGTTTACTGCATTGGATCATATACTTTTTTGCATTATAAAACTTGCATTTAGCTCATGTAGTCCCCTTAAAAATCGCGCTGTTGTGGATTTTCAGACATCTACGTGGTGCGGTAAGTAGGAAAATTGTCTATCTAAATATCATTGTCTTTGATTAGTATCTATAATGACAGTACGCCAGTATGCTATGTGTGAGTAGCGTCTATGCCGAATAACATCTTTTATTATATTCATCTTTAAACAAGACTTACATCTGGTAATTTTAGAACACTTTTTGGGGTAAATTATTATATTATTCCGTGAAAGAATTTTTAAGTCTGTTTACGACTCGTCTAACAAGACCAGGCTTGTTTCTCGTATTAATAAATATTATAAGTGTCACAATATCTAGGAAAATCTCTTACGTTTTACGAACAATACAATATTATCAATCACATTGAGAAGTAAAGTCAATATTTTTGCTATATAATAAATATAATTCATCAAAATAAAGTGCAGATTGTAGATTGCACAAACTGCTCTTCTGCAGGACTGATTGATTTAATATCGGGTGCATAATCTTAAAGAATACCATGTAAAATACGGTTAATATTCTAGTTAATTTTTCACTGGTAATGCTGCAGGTAGGTGATTCAAACGATATTAATATTTCAGAGAGATCATTGTCCACGTCGTTATATTTTATGCCATAGGTTTAGGGAGAGGGGGCGTTGTAATGGTTCACCTGATCGTAAGTGGTCCCCACTGCCCGTAGACATCAATTTATTTAGATTTTTATAGACCAGATCAGTCACTTCTTCCTATGCGTTTTATTTCAGTTTTAGAAGTATAATATAGGTTCTACATTTCATAATATTTCCTGCGCAGATAATCTTCTAATATTGGAAGATATGGCACATTAACAGACATTTACTGGGCTTTGTGCGAGCCCGTCTGGGTAGGTACCATCAATACCACTCAACATATATTCTATCGCCAAACAGCAATACTTAGTATTGTTGTGTTCCGGTTTGAAGGGTGAGTGAGCCAGTGTAACTACAGGCACAAGGGACATAACATCTTAGCTCCCAAGGTTGGTGGCGTATTGATGTCATGTAAAGAATGGTTATTATTTCTTACAGCGTCAATGTCTATGAGCGGTGGTGACCACTTACTTTCAGTTTCCGCCTACTAGTAGAGTGCCGTAAGACATAAAAATAGTAAAATCTCGGAATCCAGGGCCAGTCAATGAATCTGTGTAACGAGTGTTTTTTTGCATTATTAATGGCTAAATTTAAAAAGTTAAAAAAGAAAAATTGACCGATCTCGATTACAACAATTTTTAACAACAATTTACTGGAAAGTAAGAGGTGGAAGGCGGAATAAAATGTTTATAGGAAAGATTTCAATTTAATTTTAATAAATTATGTTTACATAGTAACTTTAATGTTCATTTCTAAGATTTTCGCAAAAATAACGAAATTAAAAAAAACGTCTCCAATTATTTCATGGATATTGCGATATATATTCACTTTTCTCTTCACTTATCAAAATTAAAATAGTTTTCTTGAAATCAGAGGAAGTTACGGAGCTGATTTGTTGCCTTGATGATTTTGACTTTCTTCTTTCCTTCATTTTATCCGCTTCTTTTTCAGATAAAAAGCACCAACTATACCATTCAAAATAAATTAATTGCATTATCCGTTCGAAGTTTTATTTTAGGTGGACATCATGCCGATGTGGTGTTCTTTTTTTCAATAAGAATTAGTATATAGTTTATTGATATATTTTTATCTGAATACTGAATGCACGCTCCACATCCGCTCTTTCTGCAGAAGCAGCTTTGAGTGTTGATATTCCTTTAGTGACTTTGACAATGTCTCCTAGTCCAGAGTTTATTCAGAAATACATCCGAATTTGTCATAAAATAAGATGCAATAATTACTTATATTATCACGATTCGATGGTTCACCCATTTTGATACGAGGCTATAACAACAAATTTTACTAACTAACTAACCTTTATATCATTAAATTTTGCTTGCTTGCTTGCAGAAATTATTTTATATAGGAGCCCCCAAAACAAAACAGCTCCGTATTGAGCCTAGCAAATTGCCACGTGTACTATTCGGTTAGGGCTCGCGTTAACAACACCCAACAGCTGCTCTAGTCCTCTCCTCTCTCTCTCATCTTTATACCAGCAATCCCTTGAGACCCAAGATCAAGTTGGTGAAAGTTTTCCTTCTTAAAATATAACTTTAAACTAATGTAAGGAAGGGAAACCTTTTTTTTTTTTTAATTTTTTTAACAAATTTCTATGTACTATTAAAAACACATTTCCAAAGTTTTTATAAAGATTCATTGACTGGCCCTGGATTCCGAGGTATAAAGCTTAAAGTGCTCCGCTATACCTATTATATAAAAAAGAAACAACCGAATCGGACATTATTTAACGTTAACGAATTTTAATTAAAATGTTAACTTAAAAAGTCATTAAATTAAAGTAAATATTGCATTGTCGATAGGCCGCGGACAGTACATTGAATTATCGCCTCTATATGAAGCGATAAAAAAGCTATTACATTTCGTTCACGTTATCTGTTATCTTTAAACAAAGTATTATTTTAGAAAAGTTTTAAATAATATTCGATTATCTTTGCGATTAGTTAGATTGACGTTCGAAAGACGTCAATGTTCATGTTTGTTTGAGATACGTATTCAATCAGTATAGATTTAAAATATAAATAATATACGCATTCACACTGAAGAGAATCAATAAGTTTGTTTATTGAAAAGATTTTCATCTCAACAAAAACTAAATAATATAATTGACTGCCACTTTAGCCAGAAAGATAAAATTAAAAAAACAAAATAGCAATCATAAATAATTCATTTTTTTTACGAATGTATGTAATTTTATTGATGAAAAAGAGTAAGACTATTGAGAGTTTAATATGTTCTTAAATATAGTTAAATCGAACTCATTATTCCCAAACGGTGCTATTTTTAAATTACATTTAATCTTCTAGTGTAAGGCGTACTTGATTTCGATCCAAATCAAAATCAAAATCCTTAACATAAATCCTTGCTCGGCTGTGGTACATCTCTATTCTACTGTCTTTTATCTATACTATCTATACTAATATTATAAATGTGAAAGTAACTCTATCTGTCTGTCGCTCTTTCACGGCCAAACCAATGAACCTAATTTGACGAAATTTGGTATGAAGCAAACTTGAACTCCAAGGAAGGACATAGGCTACTTTTTTGCCTAGCATATGACAACCAACCCCTAAACCGCGAGCGAAGTCGCGGGCGTCAACTAGTATTTAATAAATAACTCGTTAATTTTTTGAACGTGTAAAGTCCTGTCGGAACGCTAGTCTTATATATTATTTCGTGTAAATATTATCGCTTAGTATACAGATAACAATATTTCATGATTATCTAAAGATGCACAGATTAAAATAATACTTCAATTTTTGTGAGCCATTAAAGTATGCTTTTTATCAGATAATATTAATACAGATAGTGGGATGGTGGTAAAATGTTTTAAAAGTAGTTCTAAATAGTTTTATATTTATTTGTAATAATTTGTGAGTATTAGACGAACACTTCAGCCTGAGATATTCTGACTTAAAGCGGCGAAATGGCTTCATTTGAGTTACATGTCTTTTTTTCGGTATTTGTCACCGGAAAAACTTGAGGAAAAATTTCTATTAGAAATAAATATGTGTAGATCTCGCAGAATTTGTTATTACAATACACAATAGTTTTTTAATAAGATTAGAATATTAAAGTAACACAGTACTGAGGGAACCTTCCACTTAAGCGATGCGTGCGATCTATTTATCGGTAACGCTCAATTGAGCAATATCAATGATGTAATCCACATCATTGTGGTGGATATCTTCATGCATAAGCAATCTGGTGTTTGCAAAACATTTTTAGTATTTGCAATATTATTGCATAAAAAAAAAATTGGGAGTCCGTAAAAGTCCCACTATTGGGCTACGACTTCCGCGTCTTTCGAGGAGGTTTGTAGCTAATTTGGCAGCTTTTTATCCGACATTTTCAGATTTCTTCACAATATTCCCCTCTATCGGCGGAGATGAGATGAATTAAATTTAAAAAATAATTTTGTTTTTCATTAGGTTACTTACATACATGTGAAATTCGTCAAATGCGTTATGAAATTCGATACTATTCCTGCTTGCAAGTACAGATTTTTTATCTGTAGTAATTAAAAGAAAGCATCTCATTTGAACTATCTTGGTCCCTAGCCCTTTTACCGCCAAGCACGATGTAATTACATATGTAGGTATAAAACAAAGTCGCTTACCGCTGTCTGTCCCTGTGCATGCTTTGATCTTTAAAATTACACAACGGATTTTGATGCGGTTTTTTTAATAGATATATTGATTCAAGAGGAAGGTTTATATGTATAATACATGCACAATATAGTAGAGAAACACTGATTAATTTAGAGGTTTCTAAAGTGATGTCGTAAATAAATGAAAAATAAATGGATTATTTTCGATTTTAAGCAATACAGCATTAATCCTTATCTAATTATGTACCGTAAATACGCTGTACATTTAATATAGATCAATATGGCTCTTTATATCATGTAATTTAAATGAATATTTTCGAAGATATTACAGATTTAAAATGCAGGGACATAGTGGTTTGTATTATACATTCTGTAGTATATTTATTATCGGCATTGTACCCGTGCGAAGCCGGGGCGGGTCGCTAGTTAATTATAAACACAACTTAAGCGCGTGGCTAAAAATATACTTTTGTATATCTTTTCTATTACTTTTTATTCTTACATGAAAACTTGGTAGTTTATAATTAAAAATCTTACGCTCAGCGGAAGTACTCAGGAAGCACTGCTACATGTATGTCCTGTGTAAGGCTCTTTATTTGCTCAGCCGTGCCTAGCAATAGCAATTGTTGCACATCCTGTAAACCGTACTATAACAATCAATATAAAATACTATCTCCTTAGTGGCGGAACCCTAAATGTCGTTCCAAAAGCGAAATAAAAATGGCGTTTACGTCTGATATGAAAACCTTTTTCTAGAGCCAGATAATATTGATTAGAGATTAATCGATTGTTATTTAATTTGGGTTTTACCAGATTAAGCCATAGCGCTCAATATTAGTAATCAATATCAAACTCTAACTGACCGCAGATCATGTTCAGGAGTCGTTAGGTACACGATATTGGCTATAATAATTGTAACATTTAAAAAAGTAAGTCTTTATAATCGATTAACAACAAATACTTACTAAAACTATTAAAATAATTATTTTGCTTTTATAATATTTTATTTTAAGCTATACTCACTGTCTAATTAATTTTTTACTAGAAATAAAAAAATAATAATAAGGAGGCTTGAAAAATTGGCGGAAATTGGTCAGATGGTACGATATTCGATTCGATGGGAGATAAATAAAAATTGAAGTATATTCGAAGTGAGTTTAAAGAGATATTCTATTAAAAACATTAGATGTATTATAATACCTCAAATCAATAACAAAATATTTACATTCTAGATGTAATTATTTATTAAAATAATATATATTATGTTTACTTACATCGAAATATTCTGCACAGAAGCAACTATTTGTAATATTCGATATATCATTATCAAATGTATTATATGTGCCACAGATTACAATACAGGCAAGTGACGTCACCTACCCCATTGCAGCACCATATTGTCAAAGTAGCGTTTAATTTAAAAAACGAATTAATTAAACAAGACGTTTTCAATTTATTTAGATATATTTTTATTATACGAAATTATAATATGAATTGACTTTACTAATAAATAATGATTCTGTAGAAGCCTTGCATATAAAGTTACTGAAAAAAGGAATTTATTTGACTCAGGTTTTATTTCTCGTTTTTATAGCAAACTCTGAACCATTTCTTGGTACGCGTACAAACCAATCAAAATAAGTTTTATTCCTATAAAATATTATATATATGTATATATGAATATTTTAAAATAAAATTTCAAATACGTTAATATATTATGTACCCTAATGTATATGTTCATATATGTATTAAAAATAATGCCTGCACAACCACCAAGTAAATCAGTATTTTTCCATAATTGATTTATTAAATAATAATCAACAAAATCTCAATCCCAAAAAAATCTTTAATTCAATTTTTCTTCAATCTTTTTTGGTGTTTTTTATCGGTATTTGCTTTTAGCAAAACAGGTACAGCTCTCACCACAGTTACTTACCAAATTTAGCACGAGAGAGTCCAATAAGAGATTAAACGAATAAGAGAAGAATATGAATTTGATGAGACAAGTCTTAATAACTGAATTTGTTTCACAGCACATCGGTTATAATCATTTGACGACGAAGTTATATGGAGATGTAACCCTTTCAATGCCAGTGTTGTTAATATTATTTTTAACAATTAACATACGTAATTAATACAGGAGTATATTGGACACTTTTAATGGTCGAAGAACCATCCAAAGATTTAAAGAGAAGTTCCTAATTTTACATTTTTTATTTTGTTTTGTCAGTCTTCATCGGCGATTTGCACTTCATCATCAGATTCATCAGCTGTGGGTGGACTGCCAGCGTCCGCTGTTTCAGGTGTCGTGCGTCTCCATTTCGCTCGTCGATTTTGAAACCACGTTTTTACCTAAAAATATATATATTTTTTAATTTATAATAGTCGACCAACTAATGGGCCGCCTAATATGATGAAAGATGTTCAAAAAAGCGACTTGTGTCGCTTTATATTAGCCATTGGAACTGAGATGCTAGATCCCTTGTGTCTGTCATACTGGCTCATTCACCATTTAAACTAAAACACACAAATACTAAGTATTGCTGTTTGACTATTAAATATGTGATGTGTAGGTGGTACCTACCCAGGTGGGCTTGCACAAAGCCTTGCCACTAATGGTTACTAATTATATTGAATAATATATGGTATATAAAAAAACATAGTTGTTATTGCAACTTTGGAAGTAAAATTAAGTCTTTTCGGTAGAATCTACTTTCTGAGTCCAGTTGTAGTCTTTTTTAATTAATGTAATTTTACAACGATTTAATTGTAATATCGTCACTGTATTGGTTGTGTTGTTAGAAATACTAATGAAACAGATCTGACAGATCGTTAACTGGAATCCTGATTCAGCAAATTCAAGTGATACCTGATTTCGAGGAATTACTAAAATATTGTTTTTTTAATTTTACCAAAACCAAAACAAACATTATTTTTTATCTTTGTCTGTCTGTTTATTCGTAATGTTTATCTTGTTTACCTATTATTTACTATAGTTTTACAAAAAATTCAAAATTCAATTTCAAATATCTTTATTCAGCATGAAGAAAATCATTCTCTTATTGACTGGCAAAATTCTACTACTGGTTCGAAAAGAAACAACTCAGACCTGAGAAGAACCGGCGACAGCTACTCAGCAACGTATAACAAGTCTTTCTCTCATCAAAATCGCTAGAGTCTATTAACATTTATAACACGTAAGAAACAATGTGGGTAAAACTGCAGAACACGACCGGTATTTATGAATTATTGGGTTAATGTATAATACAATCAATGCTAACCTGTCGATCACTAAGTCTTAATGAAGCAGCTAGCGCTCTACGCTCGTCAGGACTAAGATATTTGCTGGCGCTAAAACGACGCTCCAAGGCGCCGGTTTGAGCTGAACTAAATCTCACTTGTCCGCCTTTTCTTCGGCCCCCTACGCCCCACCAGGGACTACAACATGAAGGTGGAACTGTAACAAAAATTTATATGAACATATTGTTTTTTTTTTATTTCGTGTTTAGTTTTATATTTGAGACTATTTATTTATTATATTCGAGCTCAAGAATACCTTGATTATTTTTAAATAAGTAGGGATGATCGAAGATTACACCATAATTAAAAAAATCGATGCCTCGGGTATTATGTTAAAAACATTTATGTCTATAATAAGATGTTGTATTTGATTTTACAATAAGATTTCTCAAACATATTTTTAACTCATCAAATTTTAATCTTATGTTAAAAACATTTATCGATAGGGCTTGATTCACAATACTGGAATAAATACATAATTATAAAAGCGTTGAGTTAGTATTCGTCATTTTCATACGTGATAATTTAATTGCAGGTCCACTATACCTATTTAATTTTTAAAATTTAAAATTTCCCGGGAGAAATTACATTAAATAATCATAATTTCTATCAAAAATGAAATGAAACGACAGATGATTTTGGTGGTGAACGTTATGCGGACAAACGGTTCTTTAAAAACTCGCACTACATTCTAAGTACGTTACTAAATAGAAGATACTATTTCGATTCAGCTTATTTATTGAAGTAAACCTTTTAGGTTTACTAGTCTGAACTACCGGGTATGGTATGGTATATGTACCGGTTATGGTAGCTTCAACTAATGGGTCGGTAGTTGAAGCTACCATAAAGGATGACCTGGCAACTTGGGTAAGCAGAGCCTGACCGTAAGTTTAGGGGGCCCTGGGCTAACACTACTTAGGGGCCCACCTAAGACATATCTGAACGTAGACTTGAATTAAATTAATTGGATGGGATTTGGCAGGACCCGCAGGGCTGCAAACCATATGATCTGTTTAATTTAGTAAAGTTATGGATTCTTTCGCATTATCATCTATTTTTGACTTTGACTTGACTAAGCTGGGGCTCCATTGAATCCACGGGGCCTTGGGCTGAAGCTCAGAAAGCCATATGGTAGATCCGGTCCTGTGTGTAAGGAGTCAGTCTAGTTCAGGTCAAGCCGGAAAACCTCAATTTCGATGAAGTAAGTTTCAACTAAATCCGATTAACGATTTGTGTTAACTATTCATAAAGATAACAAAAACATTATTAGACATATTACAATATATCTTTAAAGTTATCCATAATGTTTAGGATAAGCCTTTAAACCCCAGCCTAGTATCATCAACGTGCGATCATTTCCAAAAATAATTATATACAAAGTATTTTCTTTCCGCGATATAGTATCTTCATAATCAATTCAGGTTTTCCCACAGTCTTATCAGTGGCTGTTTATTAAGAGAGAATATATATTTAATTAATCTAATTGTAATTATTTTATGAGAGAATCATTTATTATTGGAAACGTATATGTGACAGCCCTAACCTCGGCAAAGCAGTACCCAATTAACAATACACAATAAATATTGATAATACGAATGAAACAGTACATTTTTAAAACGTAATAAGGTAATTTTATACATAATGTGCCTTTGGCACAACGTAATACGGGCGATTCGTGATCGTAATTGGTATTTTTTTAATCGTTTTTGTACATTTAGATTGCCCTAATTATAAAATACGATAACTATCAGTATTTGATTGATGATACAATCGATTGATAATGTTACTTGTGTTTTTTATTAATTCTATATCTTAGATTCATTGAATCGTGTTTTAAAATTATATTTTCCCCGAATAAAATTGAATTCCGAACATTTATAGAGACCCGATAATCTGTCCAAAGCAGATGACACGTTTTTTGATATGATTGTGTAAATAACGCTTGTGATTACATAAGGACTGTGATTCATTAATTAAAATTCATTAATATCACGTAATTGTTGTTGTATAACTTGAAGATTAATGGAATCAAATAAAACACCGTTTGAAATACAATTCTTGTACATCACTGTCTAACAAAAAAGTGTTTTTTGACAGCATTATTACTGTTAGCTGTACGGTGCGTTAGCGGGTGTATTCATTAGGAAATTTAAGCCATCTCATGCTCAGAACTAACCCCATTTAATCAAGTGGGGAAGCGCTTGTGCTTAGTACTCAGTTTTTGCCGTTAAATTCTTATCCAGTCCGTCAATAGGCGGTGTCCTTGTTTTCAATGGCGGAAACAATGATGATGAACGAAATAGACTTTAGCGGGCTTGCAAATCGGCTTGATGGTAAGTGGTAAGTCACCATCACCCACAGACGTTGATCATATAAGAAATGTTTACTATTTCTTATATCGGTAATGGACCACCATTAACGATATTATTTTATGTTTTATGGTATTTGTTGAATTTAAGTGGGCTTGATTCTTCTTTAATTAACTTGACAAGAAATAATTTAATGAAGACGATTTAAACAGTGTGTTATCACTGATACATAGTTGATTTGCTGTGATAAACGGGGATGCTAGATTCTCGCTCTGTATGATAAATATGATAAGTATGCTGGATATTGATTACCCAATGAAAAAAAACAAATCTTATTGTAGACTAACTGTGCCGTGACTTCGTGCGCGTTCGAATTAAAAAAAAAAATGTTTGCAGCCTAAGTACTCCTTATTACATCAGCTTTCTGCCAGTGAAAGTCCCATCAAAATCGGTCCAGCCGTTCCAGAGATTAGCGTGAACAAACACAGACAGATAGACGGACAAAAATTGTAAAAAAAATTATTTTGGTATATGTACCGTTTTTACTAAATGTATACATATATGCATTTAGTAAAAAGCGGTTATTTTAATATTACAAACAGACACTCCAATTTTATTATATGTAGTATAGATTCAAAGCTCCAAAATATTTCTCATTTTTCTTTTACAAGTAAGCTCCACCGAATACGAGGTGAGGAATATTAAACAACTAACTTAGCCTACTCGATTAGGTTACTTTAAGGTAACATTTTTAAGACATGTCTGATCATATTTTCAAAAAAATCTACCGAGAAAATTCATCAAGGAACTCAGTAATTACTTATTCCGATCAATTCATTTCAACAAATATTAACTATACGCTTTTTTATTATCTGTATAATCTTGTATACGAGTACAACACGAGTTTTCGCTCGCGTATTGGAGGTTGATCGTCAGGTGATAGTTATAAAAATGTCATCCCTTGGAGTTCAAGCTTTATAACAAATTTCATCAAATTCGTTTTCGTGGTTTGGCCGTAAAATCAGACAGATACACAGACAGTCAGAGTTATTTTCGCATTTATAATTTTAGTATATATAATGAGTTTGGCATTCATTCTAGCTAAGAAAATACTTTGTAATGCGTTTTATAAAAATTACGCTTACAATATCAAGACAGTCTTAATCCTATCAACGGAATAAGAATATTAATTGTATATTAACATATTTAATTAGTCCTGTCTCTTAACAACGACATCTATCTATCTATCTGTCTATCTATCTATATAATTTAAGACAATCATTTAATTAATGTAATTAAATGGATATAACAGTAAATGATATTTATAAAAGTTAATTTGTACGCGCAGGTGTGATCCTGACATACATCTGTATTTACTTATCGTCGAATTCTTTGCGATTTATAATAATTTATGAGCTGTCAAAGCAAAACTGATACCTATGATTTAGATGATTGATAGTTCATGAAACAATAATCCCACCGGATATGTAAAGACGATTATGAAAACATCAAACAAATCATTTTATCTTACTATGATAAATTATACTTTAAATATTTAATGACATGATGTTTTAATGACAACATTCTATTTTTTTTAAATATATATAGTATTCAATTATAAATAATATATTAATGCTAATTTTTAAGTATAGATTAAATAATACCCGTGGCTTACCTATTAAAGATATACTGTACTCAATAAAAAAGATGGCAAAAAATATTACATATAATATATTCTCTCAGACACAGATTAAAAAAATATATAACACATCTTATATATTAATAGCGTAAGACGATTTTTGTGCCAGTGATTATGGGACGATAGCTGAACGTAGTAAGATGTATAGAAAATTAAAGAGGGTTTTGATTTCAGCTTAGTAAACTTTTTGTATTTATGTATTTGCTATATTTATTGAGTTGTATTCGATATTATTTCATAATGTAAGTTTTTACTGCACCACCATATTGCCGTCTTCCATACACATTATCCTTCTAACCCAAAGGTTGTCTGGAAGAAATGCCTTATAAGCCATAAGACCGCCTTTTGCTTGGCCAATTTTCTTTTAAAGAAAATATATTTTGTATATTTATGTATATTTGGTGTGCAATAAAGAGTTAAATAAAATAAATAAATAAAATAAACTGTTACGATTTAACGAAGACGAATTTTAGAGAGCTGAAAAAAGTTACTGGAAGTGTAGAGAACGGGGAGCTGTATAAGAAAAAACAAATGTAAAACCTGCGAACAGACGTCGTCAGTTTCGAATGAAATTAAATCAAATCAAAACCTGTCATAGGTTTCGAAATTTGAAAAATATGTTGAATAAACGCGAAGTTTAGCGGGCGACCCACTGGTAAAAATAAATTATAGTATTAGTCGATTTTCATTAGTAGGAAAGAGTAAGTGAGAATAATTAGGACATTAATAAATTTGTATTCAAATGCGTGCTACTGTAATATTAAGTCTCGGTTGAGTTTTATTTGCCGAAACTACCTTCCTCCTGTTAATAACGAAGTGCTTAGAAAGGCCGCCTCATAGATTTTCTTCGATTCTATGATCAGGAATAAGAGCACTAAAGTAAGATATTTAAGTTACTTTTTTTATAAAATGAAATCGTACTGTTCCAGAAATGACATGGATATCTATTAGTTAATTGGACTAAAACGATTTGTATTGATCTGAACTTTAATCCCTTATCGATAAACAGAACGTACTAAGCCGAAATGCTCGCTAGCTTATCTTTACATAGTATAAAACAAAGTCGCTTTCTATGTCCCTTTGTATGCTTAAATCTTTAAAACTGCGCTACGGATTTTGATGCGGTTTTTTTTTAATAGATAGAGTGATTCGAGAGGAAGGTTTTTGTATATTATACATAGACAATATAGTTAAGTAACACTGATAATTTTAAAAGTTTCTAATGTGATGTCGTAAATTTATAAATTTTTTGCGCTTACATTGTAAACGCTGGCTGAACCCTACTAGATAGATCAAAATAATATACTACAGAATTGTACACCTCAAAAATGTCTACAAAAAAGTCCGCGATGGTATGTGTATATCTGTTAGTGATAATCTACAATAAAAAAAAATTGACATTTATTTTTTACCACAAATATTGGCTAATTTTCGAAGCGATTTTAAGCAGTACAGCATTAATACTTATCCAATTAAGTACATTGTGCATTTAAAATAGATCAATATGGCCGTTTACATAATGTAATTTAAATGAATATTTTTGAAGACAATACAGATTTAAAACGCGGCTTGTACTGTCTAACGACTGAAAAACTGTAAGCGGTGTAAGCCATTCTGTAGTATAGTACGAGTATATTCTGTAGTATATTTAGTATCAGCATTGCACCCGTCCGAAGCCGGGGCGGGTCGCTAAAATTTTAGATTTACATTTTTACCTGCGACTTCTCTTGTATAAAACTGGTGTAACATTTAATGATATGATAAAAATATCAATTATATATTAATAATAAGAATCGGTTTGATATTTTAGTCGTAGATACGAAAGATATAAACAGGGTCGCCTGAGACAGAGACAAATATATCTTCGAATTAAAATTATGTGTTTTATTGACAAATCTCTTCGCTTCAAACTGCTTCTATTTTAATATTTCCGAATATTTGAAAATATAGTTTATCTATATCTGTATATATATAAAATCTTCTGTACGTATTTATATGACAGAACTCCTAAACGTTTGGGCCGATTTCGGAGGTTTTTAGATTGGTTGTTGCTGCAATCGGGAAGAAAATCAAATTGTTATTTAACCCGGAAGAAGACGGGACGATCAACTAGTTACATGTGTATATATAAAGCTACTTGATTTAGAAGATAAGTAAAAATATTAGTTGTTGACAAAATTACTTATCGCGTTTTAATCGGGAAATAATCATTTATTGACTGTTGACATAAAAAACACGGTAACTGGCAATAAGCCGATCTAATTAATTACAAAACGAATAAATCCAATTATATAATAATACATATAATGTAATATGTAATAAGAATAAATGTACAAGAGTGATTAAATATACTCATATTAGTGACTTTATTTTTTATTGAAAGTAGTTCTGACTGTCTATCTGTCTGTCTGTTGTTCTTTCAGGACCAAAGCATTGCACGAATTTGATGAAATTTGGTATGAAGGAAGCTTGAACTCGAAGAGACGACATTGTCTACATGCCTAACAGCTAACTACCATCGTTTAAAACGCGAGCAAAGTTGCGGGCAACAACTAACAGTTTATAAAGAGATATAACTGATATTAATCTTTTACTTTATAGTAATTCTTATAGTTTGATAATTTTGTACATATTTTTAAATATAGTTTAAATATGTTAATTATAGAAGTCTTCTTCAAAGGAGAGACGTCTTTGTGCAGTACTACTAGACCGCTTTAGAGGCCAATGTCGGAGAGATATTTCCATTCAGGCACTTAGAAAAAGATAATTTTGAAAATTATAACAGCGAAATCCTTGGTAGCTAATATTTTTGTAATAGTTAAATAAAGATTATTAATATATTATATAAGTAAGTGATTTAATAAATACATAATTCTTTTGTTTCTTAACTGTATCCGTTAGTCGTACTGGTTCATTCACCATCCAAACGGGATCACAATAATACTAAGTATCGTGGTTAGGGACGAGGAACATAGCGTCTTAGTAACCAACGTTGGCGGTGCATTGGCGAAGTAAGGAATAGTTTACATTTCTTACAGCACCAATTTCACTTAACGTCAGGTGGCAAATTTGCCCGCCCGCCTACCGATTTTATGTACAAAATAACCTTTCGTCTATTGTTTACAATTAGTAATTGTTATTATAAGCTATTTACTCTTTTATACATAGGTGTATTTATATAATTGTTTTGTTCGTTACATTGCATATGAACTAGTAACAGTAATTATAAATGTTCATTTTATAAAATATTAACCCGAAATAGAAAACAGTAATATTATACGGAACTATATTATTTATCTGCGGCTTCTCTCATATGGAACTGGGGTATCATTTTGTGATATGATAAAAATATAAATATGTATAACCTATTTTTTATAATATAATCTGGTTTGATATTATTATAGAAACGAAATAGATAGATAGGGTTGTCGGAGACAGATATTAGTATAGATTCGAATCATTTAAGATTATTCACTTTTTTTTTAAATGCATACAAAACTATCTAAACTGATAAATGACAACGGACGGCGATTTTCACTTATTTTTTTTAACTCGCTTACGTCATTTCGAACCTAATTATAAGTATTTCGATGCTAGATGGCGATAAGTTATATATATTTTTTATTTTATTGCCTATGAAACGTTCCTTATGATGCTACGATAGGGTATGATCTTATCTTGAAATATTTAGTTCTGTGTAATTGTTTTTAATTAATTAGATTTACTTGTATCAATTAACTATTAAATAGTAATTTCATGTCATTTTAGGTGATATTAAAAGTTGAGAAATTCATGTTAAAATACAATATAAAAATCTACTAAATTCAACTGTAATTGAGAATATTTTGAAGTCCTTTTAAATTTAATTATCTATTTCAATTATATATGAACTGAAAATCGCTGGTATAAATCAAGACGCAACTATATTTAAGTATAATTATAATTTAGTAACTTCCTCTCGAATCACTCTGCTCATTGTTGAAAACCGCATTAAAGTCCGTTACGTAGTCAAAAAGATCTAAGAGTACGATAATTTATTACGTTTTTTTTTTAATTAGTATTATTTATCAGTTACAACCAATTTGTTTTCATTGTAAGTAATACTAATTATATTGGACACGAATTTACAATTATACTACGATAAACTAGCACTTTAAAATTATAAAGTGTTTATAATTTTTGTCAGTTATCATGTTATGATCGTAAATAGACAGCGTTTTTTATTTGTACAGCGATATAGCGATTACTTTGAATGGTTCACTTATCGTATTAGTAATACTTAGATATTTACTTCCAAAATCGTTTAAATGGGTTTTCATTTTGATAAGATATTGGTAATTGGATATTTTTTTATATTCATTGTAAGACAATATTGTTAATAGCAGTCAGTATGTATTGTAAACAAAATCTATACGTTCTTTATTCAAGAGAGCTCCTAGAAGCACTTCGATATCGTCATTTAACAAGATGAAATTCTACTTACTTACTTTCAACCGGGAAGAACCGGGAGCAAACTCAGTAATTTATTTTTTCTATCAATTGAATGACATCGGTATTTTAATCGAATATAAGTAAATTTTTATTTACAAATCATCTCTGCTCTTTCATCTTTGTTTGTGTAATTCACTTTTTTTTTAACGTGAGCATTAAATCGTTTATAATTTATTTAAATTTATAACAAATCTATTAGGCTGAAGACACTTTATCTACGGAATCAATTATTTCTTCCCTAGGAATATTTCTAGAATAAAATCTCACTTATATAGAAACGATCCTAAGGAAGAATTAATTGATTCTGCGGAGACATGGACTTGGTGTTACAAATTGGCGTTTATTTCTAAAACATATAATATAATACGTCCTAATACCTCCACTGATGACAGGAGAGCTGGTTAATAGTCCAGGGAATCGGATTTGCGATTCAACAACACACTGTTAGCGTTCTTTTAATTTTTCGCGGCCATGATTTGAAATTTTGAACAGTAGGTTTTTTGTTTTAACGCTTACTTCTCCAAGTCTTAAGTAAATAATGTATTCATGTTTTGCTTATGCAATATTTGGTTTTTATTTTTGTTAAATAGGTTGTCGGGGTGGGAAATGGCCGCCTGATGGTTATTAAGCACGCCCGTAGACACTGTAAGCAGTTTATTTGTTCGATATATTGGCTCATTTCGGTTCGGTACCGTTTCAGATTTGGTGCGCTTTTTTTTAATATAAGTTATTGCATCTTTGATATTTACGTTATACTTATTATAATAGAGGTATTTTTATAATGAGTATAGCAGATGTAAGGGACCACGCATCCAACGTGCGCACCGCGCTTGCATCTGCTCTTGGAGCTTCATTGAGAGCGTGCCATTCATTCAAAGTTTAATTTAAAATTGAATTTCATTTGTAATCTAATCTAATTAGCTTGGTCTATAAAAGCCCTGTAATGACTAATGATTACAAGGGAAGTCGCTTTATGTACATTCCGATGATTTCCAATTCATTGAAACTTATAAGTTAATATTTTTATCGTAAGCAATAAAAATATAATAACAAATAGACATTATTTCTTAAGGAATTACTAATAAAAGGTGCCTGCATGAATAAAGTATATTGTGATTTAATTTGAGTAGTTACATTTTCTACTTATTAAATAAATGAGTATGTAAATTATGGACAAGACCGCTGTAAGTGCTAATATACGCTATAAATGCTAACAAATTACGTAGACAAAATCTAAATCAATAGATATACAAGCACCTTTGAATCATTCTACATGGTAAAATAAAATAAAAGTTACCACCAGCTCTGGCTTATGACAAAATTAAAAAATAAACTCATCCATAATAGGACCGTGTTCAGCAGTAATGTACCAGCCCATAGAAGCACTAACAGAATGAATTAAGATTTAAAAGGGAAAACCAATATCATGAAATGTATTTAAAAAAAAATCATACATATTTTTACATAAATAAATATTGGACGACATCACATACATTACTCTGATCCTAATGTAAGTAGCTAAAGCACTTGTGATATGGAACATCAGAAGTAACGACGGTACCACAAACACTCAGTCCCAAGGCAACATAGAAAACTAATGAACTTTTTCTACATTGACTCGGCCGGGAATCGCACCCGGGACCTCGGAGTTGCGTACCCATGAAAACCGGTGTACACACTACTCGACTACGGAAGTCGTCTATTCATCGTTTACATAAATATATAATTTTACAGGGTTATTTTACTATAAAAATAGTTCCTTTTTTTAAACTTATTGATGCTGGGGTTGATACATTTATGCACAACACGGTCCAGTTTATATACAAATGATATTTTATTCATTAAATTTAATCATTTAACGAATTAAATCAAAAACGTTTTAAAAGCAATTAATTATTTCAAGATAAAGATTCCATGTACGTACAGATGATAACAAACGATTATTAATTCACAAGCAGGAAAAGAATATTAGGGTTTTCTTTCATATTGATTTAATGTGTCATATTTTTTTATTTTGATGTCATATATTATATACCTACAAATTATATTATATATCATAAATTATATAACTGTGCTACTTTCAGTTATATAAGTTATTATATTGATAGGATGTTTTAAAATCATATCCGTTCCAGATTAAATACGGGCGATATTTAAATAAAAATAAATATATACACTCTTAGTTAGAATATTTATATATATTAAAAAAAAGTGAAACATTACTTTGTTTACATATCAAGTTATTTCCATTAAAATTATATCGAAGATTCTTGAAAATAAATTATTCCCGTTCATTTAAGATTATCATTAAAACATAAGTAAGAAACATCCTTTAAATAAGTAGGTAATACCCTCCCGTTACTCCAGTGTGAGTTGATGAGACTCCAGGGAGACCGGCTCACCACTGCCTCTAGACATTGGTACTTAAGGGAATATTTATATTAATCATTCCTCATAATCCCAATCGCAGCATCAACCTGAGGAGCTAAGGCGTTATATCCCTTGTGCTGTAGTTACACTGGTACACTCACCCATTAAACCGTAATACAACCACGCTAAGTATTCATGTTTGAATATATTGTAATGAGTGGGTGGTATCTACCCAGACGGGGTTGCAAAACGCAAGTGTAACAGTTTCATCTAATTCGTGCAACTTTTTCGATGTTTTTCTTCACCGGTGAGCACGCGTTGAATTATAAAAACAAATTAAGAATTTAAATCCGCGATTATTGCTGAAGATTCACGCGTATCCGCCAGAGCATCTTGTCTCTTAACTAGGATCATTAAACATTTGTGCATTCGTCAATAAATAACAAATGTAGGCTAAAATAATTGTTACAATTTGTACTGACCTCTGTCGAATGCATATGGTTGTCGTAAACTATACGGACTCGATACGAATCTGTTGACGGCCAGCTGGTTCCGTAATATCTGTTCCGACTTCAACATGTGATCACTGTAGAAGCTCATTGGGTGTCTCGTGTCAATAGGGTATCCAGCTTTCATTCTATACGTCGGCCAAGGGAGATTAGCCTTTATCGGTGTCGGGTACAGAGGATATGTGTTCCGTCTTTGTTCTAAATTCACTTTCATTTTCGTCAATTCGAGTTCTCTCTGAACTTCGGTTATAACGTTGAATTTTGCTTGCCGCTCGTCATGTTTGCTCTGACTTTTTGTTTCTTCTTTATCACTACACCTCAGAGGTTCCTTTCGCTCATTGTTCAAGTGTTTTTGAGGTTTCCTCGTGTCATTTAAAATGTCATCGATTAAAAACGACTTTTTCTGACGGCACGCGCACATATCAACGGTATACTCGGTACTGCCCAAAACATTATCAGTATAGAAAGAAGCGCTGTAATTGATAGCTACTTGTTTAATGGATATAGCTAATCTATTCGTTACTGATAGTTGATGGCGTTGCGATTTACAAAATATCTGTAAGCAAATGTATGTCTTCTAGTGACGCAGTCAGGGTTGATTTCTGCATGGACGTAATTATTAGCATAACGTTAAGTTCTGTGACTTGGGGTATTTATTGTTCGGGCTTTTAAGGTTGTATTGACAGGTAAAGATTAGGTCATTAGGCGTTGAAGTGTTGTAATGCACAGGGTATACTTGGATTATTGAAGGCTGTCACTCGTGTTGTAAGTATTAGGGCGTACGAGGCACTTACTCGTGTTATCTCGAATGATAGATAGAATTGGTATTATGAGTAATATTTTCGGCCGTTATGGCTCTTAGGTAGAACGCGTCAATTTCAATCGGACTTCCAAGTAGGCGTCTGATTTTTTTATCTCTTAAATTAATTTACTTTTTTTTTTATAATTAATTTCGTGTTCAGTAGGAAAGCATTACTTCAAGTGGCACGAGTCGGATACAAACAAACTACAATCAACAAACCCGCACTGGAGCAGCGTGGTGGAATACGGTCCTGACCTTTCACAAGAGAGGCGCTTGCTCTGTAGTTAGTCTTATATTTATTGTCTTTTACTTTCCTTTTTTTTCGTTATTACTTATGCAGTATTTTATAAGTAATTTATATAAAAATATACTATTAAAATACCGACTGAGTTCATTTTGATAGAACCTTCAGACTTTTTCAAATTCCAGATGACGTTCTTTTATATTTGAGAAAAACATTATTCGAAGGATTTTCTTATATATTCAGGGAGTGAGTTTATAAAAAGTTCTCGAAAGTAATATTTAAAAATACAGTCACAAGTATTTCTTCTTCTTTTACTTCGTTTACGTAACCTTTGATCTTGAAGTGATAATGAAGTAGAGTTATTCGATCATAGTTCATCATCGCACAGGATCTCTAAACGTAAAAAGTGATATGCGACATCTATATCAATACTATGAAGGCGATAGTAAGTCTGTCTGTATGTGTGTTGTTCACGATCAAATAACTGAATTGAATCTGATGAGATTTCGTCCGAAGCAGGGACACATATCAACATAGCGTACCACCGTAAGTCAGTTTATGAAAATTCATGAGTTGGTTGCGGAATAACTTCTAAAAGAATAGGACTGCCCTTCGTAGTGGATACTCTTCTGTTACGCCAGGGAGAGCCTGACCTGTCAGCTGCAATCCTGGTACAATTATGTAATGGTCCGCTCACCACAGATCTAATTTGGTTCGTCCATCGCATAGGCGTCCAAACGCGACGTATAATGCCTTCAACTCTACATTGAAAGACAAAGCGTTCTATGGAGTCAGCGTTTCTTCTTGAGACGTGGCTGAAAATTTTAAAATATGCTGACTATAACTGACAACGCTGAGTGATGCCGAGTTGTTTGAGTGTGGAGTTATTTGTTCTGAATTCAGTCGTTGACATACGGAGTATTCCAGCTTCGCAACTCCAGAGCATCGCATACTCATTTAAACATGACGTGATGATGCTGAAAGCATTGATCTGTATGGGCATTTTTTTTTTAATAAATGTCTCTAATACATTTTTCTATTAATTTGATTTTGGTTATTTTTGATATGATGTTAAAAACCATAGTCTTTAAGTTCTCTCCAAGTAATTTAGTTTATTGATTATGTACATGCAAATCAACATAGGCCATAAGACCTTAGGGCGTATTATAACTTATGTGATGATTTACACAGTTTTTTTTTATTTTTATGTTATAGGTAACAAACGGGCAGGAGGCTCACCTGATGGAAAGGGACTACCACCGGCCATGGACATCTGTAATACCAGGGTTACAGATGCGTTGCCGGCTTTTAAGAAAGGAAGGTTTCTCCTCTTGAAGGAGGTTTAGAGCTTATATTAAGCTTCATAACGAGTTAGTGAATACTCATCAATACGGGTCGGTATAATATAAATCGAAGGTCTTATATAGATATATAAGACATAATTTGATTCGACCCTTGATTTCCATAACCACAAGATGAATTATTAATAACAGACACACACTAAGCACTCACAGTGATCGCATGGATTTGTACCTGTGGTTTTCGGTTGAAATCCAATCGTTCTATCCACTGGGCCACCCCGGCTCAGTACATGATATTCAATATATAAACGTCTGGTTATATTTTTATGAAAACATTGAATAATGTAAAAGCATAAAGAGTTAAACGTTGCTTAAATGGTAACATTTTAATAAATTGTTTTTGTACGCAATAACAACGTCATGAATGCGGAATCCGTCTGCCTTGGCGAGGATTTGGTTTATCCACAGATAACATATGAATAGAGCACGCCGGAAAAATTATTCGATTTTTTATAAACTACATAAATTAAATATTTTTTCTTTATACGTCTAAATTTTTAATATTTAACTTGTTTCATTGTCACCATACAACTGACGACTATTTTACTGTTATTGTAGCCTTATGGAAATTTCTCCCACACCCACACAGACACAGACACACCTACATAGTTCCGGCCGGTATTAATGTGATTGCGAGGTTTGAACACGATTGTACATCGTTATTTGCCTTAAATTTTGTGCGTCTGTTATAATCAGTCACTAAAGGTCGGTCCTTATTCTAGTGACCAATACATTACAACGATTGCTACGCAAACTAAGTGCCTTTTTACATGAATACGTTATAAAGTATTAATGCTATAAATATTAATGCGCAAGTTAAAAGGCACTGACAGTCTCAAATATATTTCATGATTTTATGAATTAAAATTTATTAAATATTGTTTTTTTTTTTTAAATGAAAGTATTTTTAAAAATTCATGATACATGGCCACATATGTACACACACACACACACACACACACATCAGCCCGCATTCGTCCACTGCTGGACATAGGCCTCTCCAAATGCACGCCACTGTGGTCTTTCTTTGGCAACTCGCATCCAGCTCCTGCCAAATATATATCTACTGATGAAGGTTGTTGTGCACTTTTAAAGGTGTAACATTCCGACCTAAATTGTTAAAGTTGTGGAACATTTACATATGATATAATATTTGTGTGTTGTGATATGAATGGTTGAAGTTCAACCATTACTTTTATTGCCTTGAGGGTATTCGTGAAATATATGAAAATTTCTTAATTTGAAAAAAAAATCATTATTCTATATTTATTTCAGTTTTTTTTTCTAAATTATAACTCTGATGTTTCTAAAAAACAAAACAAAATAAACGGAGAAGAAAAGGTTGTGAAGCGTTTTGTCTTTGTCTATTGTGTAAAGATTATATTTTATTATAATTTTATTAAATTCTAATGCAACCTCTGAAACATAATTATAATTACCCTGTGTACCCTCTAGTAGTATCTCTCAAACGGATTCCTCTCGAAAAACAAAAGGGGTGAACTTGCAACCAACCTACCCTGTAATTAATGGCAGGAGTTTTTCTACCTTTTGTTACGGAAGGGCGGCTAATTGTCTCTAATTAATTGGGGCTGCGTATTTTTAACCCCCCGTCTTTATTCCCTTTGTCTATATACAGTTAGTGACTTCGGATATATATGATAATTATTTCACGCGAATGTTATCCATATAACGTTTAGTTAAGGGTGATTTTCCCGTGATGTGAAATTAAGATATTTTTCGTGGTTATTAGTTGTTTTTCTTCAAACAAGGGTCGAAATGGTAGAGTTAGCTCCAATTCATGATTTAGGAGGCCTAATTGGACTTTTATTGTTTTGTTTGAATGTTTGTTTGTTTTTGATGGATTCAAAGTGTTTTATTGATAGCTTTCATTGTAAATCTTGAGAAATCGTGGTTCTTATGAAACGGATATCCAGTTTAAAGGCTTAGATTTTTATTATTTTTTAATTTAACGGTACATTACTTGTTCCAAATTTGACTATCTGTAATTTTAAATTATTTGCTAGAATTATATGAAGGAGGTTTAATTTTATTTTTGTAATAACACAATTCGTTAATTGCAAATTGAAATTCACAGCACAAGAATCCACCAAAGAATGACATAGAAATCTAATTTAATTATAACGAACCGATCGAAGTTTTAGATTAATTTTAGTTTGTGAGATAATGCGATCACAGCATTAGCACAAGGAACAAACACGAGCTAATTACACAATTAAAGAGCTCAGAAAGCGTTCAAACTGTCTCTATTCAGAATTTTTAAAATAATGTAAAATTATGTATGTATGTATGTGTGCACATTTTGGAAATGAAAGGATTGCCTTGTCGTAAACGATTACAAAATAAGTAAAATGAAAACCTATCGTTTCTTTCCGGTGCTTCAGAGGTCAGGTTATTTTTTTACGTTTTGATTACTTTTACTTAAGTAATTTGAATAAATTAGTTAAAATTTGAATTGAAACTATAATAACGAATATAACCATAATATGTTTATATTATAGTGATAAAATTATTAATTCAATTTTGTATATCTATCCTTGTTTCTATAAAGTGTCCGTTAAGTGCCTTTTGAGATTCTTGCCGGTTCTTGTCGGTAGAATCTATATTCCTAACCGGTGGTAGCTTTATCTACGTTTCATACAATTATGTATAATTGCGATTCGATAGTGCTTGTAAAAGCCTATTTGAAAAAGTATATTTTTGATATTAATGTTTATTTAGCAATAATTACACTAAGATTGACATTATTTTATTTATTTTGATAAAAAATATTATCTGTAAATATATGCTTTTATTCATATGGACATATTAAATAAATTATTTAATATATTTAAGTCTATTCATAGGAGATTATAGAGCACATTATCTAACTCTATGAACGGAACGTGTATGGGCTGAATGTCATTCAACCGATGATTGAACGTCGCCGCTTAAAGTAAAAAGACTAGGATATTTATTGAATAGCTAATTAAACTACTTATCTGACACATATATCCTAATCAAACAAGTAAAAAATTGTAGTCTTTGAACCCGCGATCTACGGATAAGATTGAAGTGTTCCAGTATTTGAGTCATCGCGGCCCCTTAATTTTGACATTATATTAAATTATAGATAATTCTGAATTTATTATTATCAATCTGTTATCTCCATAAATTATAGCCAAAATACCGATGTGACGAAATAGGGTATTGTTCATTGAAAACAAATAGACGATAATCTCGTTCATCAGTTCCGAATGACATCGTCGAATGAGAAAAGTCTCGGAAGAAAAATAAATCGATTACTTTCACTTGATACATAACATTAGCGTACATAAACAATTAAGAAATAGAAATAAAAAAAGATAAAACAAACAAATTCACTTATAAAATTCCAAATCCATTGCGTATTTTTAACGGTGTTGTCCCATTTGTATGATTTGCAAAGAGCAATGGATTGGTAACAATTTATTGTTACAATTGAGTTACAATGCGGTGAACAGCGGGTGAGTCGATATAATGGGCGATTACTTAAGAGTCGGCTGACAGCCCTAAGGGATTATAGTGATTGAAAGTTTGTTGTATCGATAACGATATTAAAATTAATTAAATTATTATTTAAGATAATATTTATGTCAGGTAATATTTAATAATGATCTCCTTAATACGGTCCGTATTCATGTAATCATTATTAAATATTACGCGGCAAACATTTGTGAAATCGAGCAGTGGTTCATTAATCAGAATAACCTTCTTTATTTCATTAAATTCGGTACAAATCTTTTTTATTCCATTTTTATTACTTTGACATTGATTTTTTCTATTGATACGATAATAGGATAAAACTATATATTAGTTTCCAGTGCCGGTCACATTAAAACTTGCTTCGCGTCGGTCCATCAGCAGGACTTGGTTTTCGTGCCAGTCATACTGCCTCGTAGATACTGTACCTACTAATGACCATCTTCGATAAATTTATATATAATTTAATAAATTAAAGTATTAAACTTTTATAGAAGATGTGTTATTATAAATATTTGATGTAAATTAATTTAAAATAAACATAGGATTATTAGATAAAAATCAGAGACAATCGCTATTTGTTGGGACACGTAACTAACTCTTCCATGTCAGAATGATACGGATTCCTTGGTAAATATAATAATATATAATATATATATATATATATATATATACAACTTAATATGATTATGTTTTATTTTCGATACTTTTCTTCTATTTTGGTGTATTTTGATTAAAGATACAAGATATGGAAAAACGAAAGAAGAATAGAGAACGGAGGAGAACAGCAGACATTGACGGAATTTTATAGAGACCTACGTCCAGCAGTGCCGTAAGATGTACAGTACGATTGGATAAATCGCATGTCTCGATTTGAATGTAACATTATATACAAAATGATGTATACATAAATCATATTACCAGAGCCTGATTATAAATACAATTTGCTGCTTATAATAATGTCGATCTTAGTAATAGGAAATTTCGTAACGAAAGCTCTACTATTTCTAATTATACAAATGATTTATCTATTAATCTAAATAAATATTAAAATAACTATAATATGTACAATAATGACATTATAATTGTATCAACAATTATAAATAGCAAATTATATCGACATGTCATTATAAACACATCACTAAGACTATCTTGCAAAGCATTGTATTGATTTTGAGTCTATTTTTATTCGGACGGCCCACCTGGGTTGCATAAGCCGTCGAGTTCAGATGTCATCCAATATAAAGTGTACCCACACACAATAACGACGTATCAACATAGACGGGTTACATTCATATAGAAAATATGACATGTACCAATTGTTGTGTTATGGGAATAACTACTTTATGACGATAGACGTATAGTTAATTTTCATATGTTATAAGTTTGATATATATATGTATAACATTTGGGTTTTAAGCAATGTATTATTCTTTGAGTACGTGCTTAAACGTTAAATGTTCTAATAACCCGATCTTTTTATTTGTTATGTTTTGTGTTCGCAATTTCAATGGTGTGTGTTATGGAGTAGTTTGTTGGTCCTCATTTTATTTTGTAAGAAAAATATACACTCAGACGTAACTCAAGATATATAATATTACTGTTTTAAAACTATTTAGTGGCTTATGCGTGACAATTTTATTAATACATACATACATACATATTTTAATGTAAGCAGTTATTTTTTTTAAAAGGCAGTCGTAAAAATCAGCAGATCGATAATAAGTTATTATTTTTAATAATAGGCTGATGCTCCTCCAATGAAAGGAACCTACCAAGGTAAATTAAAAACTCTAAAATAAATAATAGCGCGTACTTTTACTTCTAGTGGGCAAATTCCTCCTTCTGACGAGAAGACTTGGAGCTCATGGGATACACATGTTATTTCTTTTAAATAAGCAGGTTTTCTCACGAAGTTTTCCTTTACCCCTGAGCATGGGGTGAATTATATCACTTGATGGTAGGAATAATTGCAAGGGTTTGTAAAGCAAGTTAGTATAGTTGTGTTCCGATTTGAAGGATGAACCAGCGTTACTATAGCCTTATAGGCACAAGAGACACAACATCTGTGTTACCAACATTGGTGACGCATTAGTGTTGCAAAGTTAGGGTAATATTTATTACGACGCCAATGTCTATGGGCGATGGGGACCAACCATCAAAGCCACAACACCCCAAAATAGCAAACACAATATACAATATACATATATTTAACTAACAGAATATAACTAACATGACTGTATTTTTAAATGTAGAAAAAGACTACTGACTTTCTTGCCTGTTCTTTTCGGTAGAATCTACATTCCGAACCGGTGGTAGCTTCACTTAATATAGTTTTTTAAATGACGATTCAAAAGTGCTTGTAAAAGCGTACTTGAATAAAGTATAATTTGATTTGATTTGAATAACACAAAATATGTTCGAAAACCTATCTAAATTTATATTTGCTTTAAGTAGATTATTATTTTAATAAAATTGAGTTTACTCGGCGCATAAAATTAATGGAAGTGAGCTATGCATTTGTCCGTATTATAACGGTTTTAGAAACTACGAAGCTATCATTATAAATCCTATCGAACAGTAAAACGCCCCCACAATAGTAAATCAATGCACTCAAGCATTAATCTATGCTCGTATCGTTAATAATATTATCCGTCGTAATGTAAGCCTTATTACATAAATAGGGTAAGTAGTCTCCGACTCAAGTGTTTGAGCGATTTTATTTCGCCATATAAACCTGAACGGTTTTGGGCAAAAAATACATCACAATCACGATTGGTTCCGTAGTATTAATTGATTAAAATATTTAACACAATTAAATGTAAATGAAAATGAATATTTGCAGAGCGATATCGTCAATTTAAAATAATATAATGTATTTCAGCTGTTGCGTCATTGAAATATAATTAATTCGATTTTCTACATAAAGTAATATACTTTTTCATAATAACATATAAAAAATATTTTAATTTGATTAAGGATAATTATTTTATTATAATACTAGCTGCTTCGTGTGACTTTACCTTCGGAAAACGTTACTACCCCCTTGGGTCGTAGCTGGCTGTTGTATAAATGTATAGTTTAACCATTTTCAATAAATGCCCTGTCTAACGTTAGAAGTGTTTTTATATTAACACGGAGTAATTTCTAAGATTAGCGCTTTTAAACAAACGAACATCCGCATACGTTTATATATAAAAATCTTGGTACTTCATGTATACTTTATATAATGTAGTTTAGTTTTAATGGGTATAATATTGCAAGTGGTTTTATTATTTGTTAAAAGTGGAACATACCATGAAAATTTGATGATAAACATCGCGAAAGTTAATAAGACAAAGATGTAAATGTAGAAAAAGCAATACAAATGTTTCTATAGCTAAAATTCATCACTGACTACCAAAACGAAAAGAAAAATGTACTGAACTGTTTCGAAATGATTTATAATATAAATGTCTATTAATAGATTCGTGGATTTCAACTATTACCTAAGGAACCCCGTTCGGAGCAAGGGTCGCACTAATTTTATGGCCCACTAGGCCGCTACCTGCATTCTTCATAAACGGCGGCAGCCTTTTGCTACCAATTAAGCTAAATGATCGATGGTTTATTCTGCTGATATTTTAAACCTTGTACTTATGACAATAAGATACATTTCGTGTATACAACTATGTAATAGGTTGCCAGTACACAAATATACACTCGTGTAGAAAATACTACTGGAATTTCTAGTCTTTAAGGATACTCTAGATATTATTAGTAATTGTTTAAGAAACAAATAACTCTCACTTGTTTTTCGGACCAAATAATAATTATACGATATCGAAAATAAATCAAATAGAGATATAAGAGCCTACTCATTTTAATTGCGTATTTAAACTCGTAAGATTATTAAAGTCGTGTCACACTCATATTCAATTCAAGATGATTGAAATACAATTGAAAGTACACATTTAAACGTGGCATTTTTTGTATGCGACGATCCCAAATCATGAAGCCGAATAAAAACACTACGATGAAGATATCCTCGGTTGGTTTTTTACGCGAGTTTTTTGTCGAGAGGCGATTATGAGACGGAATTTTTAATTGCTCGCTCTTAATTGTTCGAAAGGATCATTTTGGACGTTTTAAAATAAGTTATGCGATGTTTTGTCGGTGGGTAACTTATATTTAATGTTTTCACTCAGCTGGATAGACAGACATGTCAATAAAGGAAACATTATTTTTGTATTATCATTTAACGCATATAATAAAATAATAATAATTATTAGATTATGTTTGTGAAATAGAAACAGAAGGTTTTTTTATTCGTGCCCCAGAAATACAAAGATAAAATAGGGTATGTTTGCTTCGAGTCATGTAAGAAAAAGCTGGACAAAGGTGGCTCTCAAATATAATGAACTGGAAAATTATAAACTCACCTTTTGAGGAGAAGGTTTGAAGCATATTCCACCACGCTGCTCCAATGCAGATTGCTGGATTGCTCCAATGCGCGTTGATGGATGAATGGATGGATCACCATAGATTAAAATTGTTATTAAGTTAGTTCATTACAGATAAATAAGTAGGCGGCTTTAAATTCAAAATCAATTTTCTGTCTACAATTTTATAACACACATAAATATATTTTAGACAGTAATTATATCTATAAAAAAGTACTACCGAGTTGCGTGTCGGTGTGTTGTCAACATTTTGAATCGGCAGTTTTGCATTTAATAGTAAAACGTTACAAACGTGTCTGTAACAGTCTATTTAAACATTTTACAAGTGAAAAGCGAATTCGTATATTGTAATAACAAAATGAGTTTAGGTATTTTTTTTAAAACACTATTGAACATTTAAGTAACTTTCAAAGTCGAAGTCAAAATTTACCATAGAAGCGTTACATTTGTTTATTTATTGTCAAAAATCAACAACCGAAAAGAATATTTATAACTAAATAACTCAAGACTTTCGAAGACTTCTTGGTGGTAGCGCTTTGTGCAAGCCCGTTTGGGTAGGTACCACCCACTCATCAGATATTCTACCGCCAAATAACAGTACTCTGTATTGTTGTGTTCCGGTTAGAAGGGTGAGTGAGCCAGTGTAATCACAGGTACAAGGGACAACATCTTAGTTCCCAAGGTTGGTGGCGCATAGGTCATGTAAGGAATGATTAATATTTCTTACAGCGCCTTTGTCTATGGGCGGTTGTGACCATTTATCATCAGGTGGCCCATATTCTCGTCCGTCAACCAATGCCATAAAAAAAGAGTCGGCGAAAGACATTCAGCGGCACAATTTTTATCTCAAATATAACAATTCAGTATGTTTTACAATATGACTAGTAAAATTACATTATTATTTTCTTATTGTATCTTGCATCGCACTTGTATAATCAATGCAATGACATCCTACAAATATACCCTTTAACTCTGCATGAACGTAAACCGAAAATAATTGCTTCGCTTAAAAGTTTGAATTATGAAGATACGGAATTATTACTTTATCATCTTTCGTAGAGTAAATCGGATATCTATACAGTTAGCCATTTACACATGAAAATTTAACGCGAAATTTACATACGTACGCACACATATACACACACACACACACACACAAACACGCGCGCGTTACTACCATTAACTATTTTCATTAGTATTTTTGTAATTCTTACCTTGTTTCATCTTATAACTTTGAATTAAACTTTGAGTGCGTTAAGGTAGAGCGACTTCTTCTGGCGCGGGAGTTCATGGCACTCAAAAGAAAATGTCAACCTTTGTGATGTTATTGTACTGTGTTGGTTATTGATGAAATAAACATTTATTATTATTATTTTCGATTCATTTCCGTATTTATTACAAATTAATATTTTTTAAACATATTCTGGGACGTTGTTGTAAAAGCTATTTTGTCCTACAAAAGAGGTACTCACCCTGTATAATAGGATTGACAAGTTTTCGATCAGTCATTACTATGCTTGTCTCACAAGTCCGCTCCACCGTCGCCGTATCCATATCAACAATATACGGTTGTATTAACAACACTATTAAGTTAAGTCATTTTTTATTGTCCATTTTATTGCCTCGTTAAATGTCGGCTTCTCGGAACTCAAGTAACATATTACCCATTACGAACTGACGGAAACCGCATAATTATCTATATGTTGAATTCATTAACAATATTACGTGTTTGACAAACACACCATGCGCAGACTAAGTTCTATCTTTAGCTGGGCGAAAGAATTGAGGTCTCTTTGAGTCCATAAAGGCATGCATGTTGTTTAACTTCGAACAGAGACCTTGAATTTTCACTTGAATTCGATACTGTTTAGTTAAGGAACTTAGTTACATAGTTAAAATGATAGTGATGCTACCTTTTTATGTAATGTAGGTAGAGCTCTGAAAAATAGGCCACTTGATGGTAAGTTTTCACCATTGCCATAGACATTTTTAATGTCATTCCTCATTACGCCAATGCGTCACCACCCTTGGGAAGATGTTACCTTGTGTCTATAGTTACACTGGCTCACTCAATCTTCTCAAATAAGTTAAGTCCAGTGTGAATCGGATTTAAACCCGGCTAAGAACTTGACATTGAATTGTTTTCTCATCTGGACCATTTTGTCATTTATCATTGGAATATTAATAATTTTATATTGCACTCACTTAATCGTCAGCTTCGTTCGTAAGCTATGTTTTCGTATTGTCAGTAAAATCGTGAAGTTTTTTTATACTTCTTCATTTTATCGTTTCTAATTAAAATTTATACAATTTCGTTTAAATATTGTTCATGGAAACGATCAGGTTTTTATAAGAATTGTCGAAAATGAAATGATTATCAAGAAATAACGGTACGTTTTTTAAATATTTTCTGATATAATCAATGTTGTTGAAATGAAAATTAAGTAAATTTAATACGTGACTTTTCAATTTCTTAAAATAACTTGTTGGTTAAATACGTAGGTCGTAGCCTGTAGCACGTGGCGCTACGTCGTAGACACAGGATTGGGTAATTACTTTGCGGTAGTTACTTTTTATTTAAACTTTAATTAATTTATTTTGCACAATAAATTATTTCCTAACGAAGATAATAACTTTTAAAATTAATACATAAGACCTCTTTCTTGAACTCAGTTGATTCTACCTAATCAAATAATGATTATTTTAAATATTATTTAAGCACTTTCTTGAATGTATTTAAATATAGTATCTTTGTAGTATTTTATTTTTATTTTTTAAACCTAAAACTCACATTATGTCAAAGATGTATTTAAATTATAATGCATTTACTTTAACATACTATATATTTAACAGGGCTTAAGGAGCTACTTTGCATCTATCCCGATTAAAATATATAATCTGTTAAGAAAAATCGATTCGTTACTACTTGAAAATACAAACCAATAAATACAATATTCGAAGAGCAAAACAAGTCATTAAGCCTGAACAGTTTCATGGTAATTACTAATTAAACACAATGAGAACTTAGGCAATTAAAGCGACACTATAACACTAAGCTGTTATAAAAATACAATACGTACAATCCGACGGGGCTCCTAATTAAAATCGTGCGTGTACTCCGCGAACTGGCGGCTTAATTACTATTACAACGTATTACTTATACAGGTTGTTCTTAACATCATAATTTTAACAATATAAACACATCACCGACCCCTTACTCACTAAACAAGGTAAACGTTTTAATGCTACTTAACGCATTTTATGAAAGATTTTTTTTTTGGGAAATTTCGTATTATTTAAGCATTTTTATACACCCTATATACGTGTTATGTATACGTTGATGATGTACGCTTAATACAACGTACGTTAATATGTCAAATGAATACATAGTATTAACAATACGATGTGATGGCAACGCACACAATTAGGGACGTTGGAGATTCGCTACGTTGGAGTGCAAGCAATTTTTCGTTTAATGAGTTGTTCCTTTTATTTATCTAAAGATAAATAAAAATTAATATTGATTATAATATAATGCAACATTTATTTTATAATTATTATATCTTATATTTACATTTAAAATTAAATCAATTTATGTTTTATTTATCTTATCTATCTATTTGAGAGTGTCTCATAATCTGCTTTTTACATTTTTGCATAAATACATTATTATTGTGATTGTTTAGTTTTTCCTATCTTATAAAAACCGCATGGAAAAATTTACAATAAGCGTCTAAACTAAGTCATAAAGGATTAAATGTAATCCAAGGCGCAAAGTATCTCGACTTATCATTTAATAAGCATTTTATCGCGGTACTTATTATATTAAATACAATTATTAGTCATTACATCATGCATCGAAATCGTGAAAAGTGTTATATTATTCGGACGTAGAGATTACAGAGTAAAAAATAGTTATTATTATACAGCAATATGTAAAAGATGACTTGCGCCTGGCTATGTCTGCGGGTCTATTTAACTTTATACTACAAATATTTTTAATAATCGCTCTAATTTTAATTAATCGCTCATCCGGTGATCTTCTAGTTTACCTGACTCATAAATGGGCGGAAGCAGTTGAGAGCAAGGGGGAGGCATTAGTAGCCAGTCTGGACATACCGAAGGCCTTCGATCGCGTGTGGCACAAAGCGCTTCTTTCGAAGCGTCCTTCCTATGGGCTTCCCGGGAAATTATGCAATTGGATTACCAGTTTTTTGGCAGATCGGAGCATCAAAGTCGTTGTCGACGGTGCATGCTCCGACTTAAAATTCGTCAATGCTAGTGTTCCACAAGGCTACGTTCTATCACCCACTCTGTTTCTTCTGCATATCAATGACTTGTTGCAAATCAGTAACATTCACTGCTATGCAGACGATAGCACCGTAGATACCTCATACACCGGCTGTGCTAATATTTCTCGGAAAAACGTCGAAGAAAACCGGAACAAACTTGTGTCTGAAATCGAGTCTTCGTTAAACAAAGTCTCGAACTGGGGCCGGCTAAACCTAGTCCATTTCAACCCCAAAAAGACGCAAGTTTGCGCGTTAACTGCAAAAAAAACACCATTTGTCGTATCTCCACTATTTGAGAACATTCCATTAGCCGCTACAGCTAGTATAGGAATACTTGGCGTCGATATTTCAAGCCTCGTTCAGTTCCGCGGTCAATTGGAAGGCAAAGCTAAATTGGTAACAAAAGAGCTCGGTGTGCTCAGCAAGGCAAGACAGTAATTCGCGTCGGCCCATCGTCTAAGACTCTACAAGGCACAAATTCGGCCACACATGGAGTACTGCTCTCACCTCTGGGCGGGTGCTCCCCAGTACCAGCTCCTTCCATTCGACCGTATCCAACGTAGAGCGGCTCGAATTATCGATGATCAAGCCCTTTCCGATCTGCTTGATCCTTTGGCTTTGCGTAGAGATGTTGGATCGCTCTGCATCTTCTACAGAATTTATCACGGGGTATGTTCCGGTGAATTGTTCGGACATCTCGCCAAAATTCAAAATATCACCCACACCACCTAGATGTCCGAAAATCCACAACAGCGGGATTTTTAAAACATTTTCTGCCTCGCACAACCACTCTGTGGAACCAGCTTTCGCCGGCGGTTTTTCCGAACCGATACGACTTGAGAACCTTCAAGAAAAGAGCGTACTCTTTTCTGAAAGGCCGGCAACGCACCTGCAAGCCCCCCGGTGTTGCAGATGTCCATGGGCGGTGGTAATCACTTTCCATCAGGTGAGCCTCCTGCTCGTTTGCCACCTCTAACATAAAAAAAAATATATACATTATAAAACATAGTCTCTCACCGCGTCTGTTTGTCTGTCAATCTGAATGCGATAAACTTAGAATCTACCGGATTTTCATACCGTATTCAGCGGTGGAGGGATATACATGAGGCAGGTTTAGTCATTATGGTTAATTAATTATTAATTTTTTATAGATTTTAAATGATTTCAACCAACCTAAACAAAAATATTTAAATATGATGACGCTTTTTGAAGATATCGAAAATGCCCATTTTGTACTTTCAATAAAATATTAAACAAAGATACATGTGTGGGCAATTTTATTAGGGGTAAGATATGATTTTTACCCTCCCCAATGTTAGAAATCAAAATTATAATATATCTTTAAATGGTGGCCGTCTTGATGTAGCCGATACTACGGTTTTTTTTGGGAATAGCATTGGATTCCAAGCTTCAGTGGAGTCCTCATTTATCATCCCTGACAGGAAGACTCAGCTCCGCAGCATACACGGTTAGAAAAGTTAGACAACTAACTGATATTGATACCGCTCGTCTAGTATATTTTGGTTATTTTCACAGTATTATGTCATATGGCATATTACTTTGGGGTAATGCTGCAGATATTAAATCTGTTTTTATTTTACAAAAGAGAGCAATCCGGTCTATTTATAATCTTGGAGCTAGAGACTCTCTTCGGGATGTTTTTAACAAAGTAGGAATACTGACTGTTGCGTCACAGTATATTTACAACAATATTATGTATATTCACAGTGGCATTGATCACTTTGATAAAATCAGTGATAATCATTGTATGTGCACAAGAAGTAAGGATAAGCTTAGAACGCCAAGTTTCCGACTCCGCAAAGTCAATAAATCATTTTTGGGGCAAGGTATCCGCTTCTATAATAAAATTCCGCGGACATTTTTAACTTTGCCGTTTCATAGATTCAAGTCAATTGTAAAAAATACATTGGTAAAGAAGGCATATTATTCGATACAAGAGTATATTGATGATAAAAAAGCCTGCTCTTTACTCTTGCTCCTGCTTAATATACAAATGAATTATTTGAACAATATTTATCAACAAATCAATTGTACACGAGGAACATATGAAAATATGATTTAAAGGAGAACACTCGAGGAATTGAATTTAAAGAAAAGTACAGATACAACAAATCATATTCCATTATTAAGTGCGATTTATTTTCCCTGATACACCATTATCATTTGAACGTATAGTCCTCGCGTCCGACACGAGACACCTTGCTCGTGTGAGTAACCGTGTTGGTGTGCGTGCTGTAATAGAGCGATGACGTGATTTCCTGCGCTGAGTTATTGCTACTGTACCGGCGCTAAATGCTCTGCGCGCAGTGACTTTGTAATGCGGTACCTTTTCTCGAATTTGCGTAGTTATACGGATGCTGTAACTAAGGCAATTAGTACGAGTGAACTGTTTGCTTGCATTTTTAATAGTCTTTCAAGATTTTTATTAATGTTTTTTTCTAGTGGTTTTTCAATGCAATATATAATGTTTATCAAAAAACATTCACGACCTGTATCCTCGAACATTTTATAGCCTGTGTTGTTTGTCTAGTATATTGTGTACAGACATCTTATGGTTTTATTAACGTATAAAAGATGAAGTACATAGATAACGATTATATTAATATCTCATTGATAGGGGCCGATAAATATAATACAACTTTTACTTAACCGTACATAGCATAGAAATATTTTATATATTATAATTTCTGATAATGTAATATAGATAATATTGATAAGTCAACAGGTCCTTTTTTAAGTTGATGTTATATAAGTCTGTGCGCGGCTGTCTGGGGAGATAATGTCGCATCAATCAAAAATATTACGATTATGTTTTGTTTTATGTTCGTGATAAGGTTCAAGACGTGTCAATATTAATAGGGATTACATTTTTTTGACCTTTGGACATAAAAATATTTACGTAAAGGGTGGTATTATATTGGAAACGACTAATGCTTTTAGTTATTTTTATCATTTATTTATTTTTACTTAGTGGGAATTGGTCAACGTACCTAATAGAAACTGCGACTGTACCGCGGCATAAACTATAGGATCGGAGGAGTTATGTTCCTTGTGCCTGAAATAACTGATTCGTTCACGTTACAAATTGGAATACGAAAATACATTTTTTTTATTAGTGACCAATGGGTAGACCTCCAAATCTCAATCGACCCTACTAATCCACCAATGAGACCTTGGATCCTACTTCCAAAAAGTATCAAATATGGGCTCGATTACTTTGAAGATGGATTATTTGATAAGGACTTGATAATATTCTGCAATATAATAAAATTGATTCATTGCAAATGATATCATGTCGATGATATGTCTCTGATAGGTGTGTACTCCTATAATCCGATGGGGTGGTAATTGCGATACGACAGGATTTAATTTAGACACAGGACTAATGGCTTTTTATGATTTTCGAGACACAGGAGTGTGCTGGAAACATTCAAACTTCGGATTGCTAAACCAAACGTTTATAAAATTTATCCATGTGGTATTTCTGAACACCAAGATATCAAATCTCAATATATTTGATCATTATCGTTAGTAATAAATACATTTCCCATTATTTTAATAATTATACTAAAACTAAAAATGCATTATTACTTGCTGATATAAATATTATCGGAAACAATGTTATTGCACTGGAAGGTGGTTTTAATGATGATAAAATTAATTACTTCTATCTCTTGGATTGGCTTGGTATCAGAATATTTATATGCTTATTGATAATTCCGATTTTTGACATTGCTTATGAATAGAAATGATAAGCCGTTGTTTTTCCTTTTTAATTAAAGATAAATTTATGAAACTTGTTTAGCTCGAGAGAGATGAGTGTGAGAAGTGAGATTCGAAGTTATTTCTTACAGAATTACACTGGTGGATCTCATATAAAATAGTATATTATATATAATGATAAAATATTAGATTATAATGATAAATTCGATTCGGTACTTGTATTTATAACGACGAAAATATGGCAGATATAAAGTTTTATGCTGTTAATAAATACATGATGAAAGATAAAATTGACTGTTCGCTGGTACAAAAGAAAACCACGTTCAAATATATAAATTTACAAATGGCTATGATTAAATTAATTTCTAAACAATATTGCCGTGGACGTCGCGTCAAAGTTACACCATCCGCGCAACGAGGGGTGGAGAAGGCAACAACTCATAAAATTAAGCGATTTGGATCTGAGTTAGTCTAACTGTGAGGATCGTCGCGTTAACAGCTCCGCACACACGCGCGGTACGCTCGGAGCACGTTCGGAACACGCTCGGAACGCTTTCGGTTACGAATCGGTTCCTTGAACGCCATTGTTACCAACAATGCGTTGACACTACGTTCGGAAGTGGTATAATTGACTCGAATTGTTTCACTGATTGTTTTTAACGAACGATTTTTTTTAATCTGTGGCCTTTTTATTGAGTTCCTTTTTTGTGTTGTGTGATTGATACGGATATCGGACCGGTAAGGTGAGCGACAAAACATAATTATAAGGTTTTTAATTAAGTTGAGACGTAATTATGTTAACGAGACGTACATTTCGTAATGTAATTACTTTTATATTTTTTTTAGACGTGTAGTTTCTTTTTATTGTGTATTTTGGACTGTGTTTATAAAGTTTACGGATATAGGCTAAAATATTTTTATCAGTTAATCGATTTGATTGATTGTTGTTTAATGTTTTATTTTTTTTTTGTTTATCGTAACAGTTAAATCTAGATTAATATCGCCTTGACAGTTCTTTTTCTTTTTTTGAATGAATTGCTTTTTAATATGCGATGTTTTCATTATCAAGGTTTTATATTTGTTATCGAATATAGATATTTGCTTTCAAATAATTTATTTAAGATAGAATAGCGCTTTCCTTTGTATTCTTTCACACACTCAATCATAAAATTATTCGTAATTCAAATTAATTACATTCTGTCTCAAATAACAACTAAATACATTAAAACTTTTAAGTATGTTACTCTAATTAAATTTAATTACAATCATGTTTTAAAATTGGGTACGGCAAAAAATACAACAGAATTTTTTAAATTAATTATTCTAAAGCCAAGACAGAAATGTTTTAGAAATATCGAATCTAATTATTAATAATTAAACAATAAAATTGTTAATAATTCAATCAAATAATAACAAATCAATTGTTTGCATGCCTTTATCTTTAAAAAAACGTTAAAATAGATTAGCAAATAAGTTTTTGTATGATTTAGGAACATAGTTTCAATTTGAAAATTCAAAATACGTTATTTTAAACTTTCGTAACGTCGCTGATAGATTAGGATAGTTGACGTTAATTGATTTTAGTTTACGGAGTTCTCTTTGTATCCAAACTTCTAGTAATAATATTTTTGGCATTGTGGTCCAATCATAGAATTAATATCATTGTAATAATATATCTGGTAATGTATATGTTATATGTATTAAAATGTTCTATATTTTTAAAGTAAACGAATATTTTTATTGTTATTACTATTATTTATTTAATTATCCGAGATGGTTAAAGTTTGTATTTATTATTTTATTTCGTGTTTTAAAATATGATGAAATTTGAAAAGTTTTTTTTTATATAACAACAGAATTAAATTATATCACGAGTTCAAAGTCATACTATCAAACACTTGGCAAGTTAAATCAATACTTCTTAATTTTTAAATGCATCTTTATACATATGCAATTACTAAATCATCATTAGAAATATTAAATAAAATATGTTACTTAAATAAATACCTTTTTTTAATAATAAATACTCATAGCTCATATCTCTATGAGCCCTTACTAGACTTATTAGGGCTAATTCCTTCACTTATAACACAAACGCTGATTCGTAAGACTTATAATGAGGACCCCACTTTTTTAAAAGGGAAATCATTTACGATATTATACGTAAAAAATAATATAAATTTATTTCTTGATTGATATAAATATTAATTACATATCCAATGCAACTAGAAATTGGTTTCGTTATACATTTCAAATTACATGATCTTAAATCTGTTTAGGTAGGTACTTTATATTATCTTTACTTAATAACATTAAATTGGCGGGTAATGGTAATCAATTGATAACGAACGATACTAATTTATTATTAAGTCATTTAGTATTGATATTTACATTATGTTTTTAATCGATAAACATTAATACTCAGTATTTTTGAGTTCCGATTTGACGGGTGAGACAAATAATCTTAGAGATTTAAATAAAGAAAATATATTTTTCACTTACTAGTTGTTTAACGTCCGCTTCGCCTGTAAATACAAAATATGAGGTAGGATTAACGGAATCCAAAAAATTAATAAGTTATTGTCATCGACGGACGGTTCCGCGTGGATTGGTCAGTCTTTAGTGGTAGATTTCACGTGACTGACGTACAATATTAAAAAAAATTATATACATATAAAAACATAATTAATATATAAGCAACAATACATCTATGAAAAAGTATTTTTAGTTAGCAACAACAATATTTTTACATAATAAAAATAATTTCACTTTGCAAACATTAACGTAATAATAATTTGTTTCATTATGTAAAAAAATGAAAAAAAAAATGGCGTAAAATAGAATTGCATACAAGTACGCAACAAGAGACACGCATTGACAGATAAGACTTTGATAACACAACTTGTTGTGAAAGCCTTTATGTGGGTGCGCATGCGCCTCATCGCGCACATAATCGCAACATATTCATAAATTAGTATCATATATATCTCAGCTAAGCCTAATTTAATATAGTATAGTTTTGGTTTTGTTGACGGTACTTTTATTATCGTTTATAAAAATATCAAGACTCAAATTTAATTAAGGTCAGCTAAAGGGGACTTCCCACAGTGAGTATTTCCGTGTTGCGTACAATTTTTGGAGATTATTTGTTTTGCATTGATTATTTTTTCTCGTATTACATATTATATATATGTATACGTATATTATATATATGTAATTATACCGTATAGGAGTAACATATTATGTCAAGAGACATTACAAAAAGCAACAATTTTCTTCGCGATACGAAATTCAATACTAAATTTCCATATAAATGAGATGATATTTAAAAACCGAACACAAGTTATTAACCAGTGACATTTCATGTGCTTAATATTTGTGTTTATAATTCATCTAATTTAAAAAATATATCAAAAGATACTTTCTAAGACACTGTTGTACGTAGGTACTCGAGTTCTGATGGCCGGCGGCTCTTATAATATAGTAAAAGTCAAATGACTTACTATTTACATAAGATTAGTTTTAGCCGATAATAGTCAATTGACAATCTCTAAAATCAGATGATCATTGAACACACATCATGTTCACGTGGAGAACTTTGTGAATTGAACATGGGTTGAATGAAATTCTGCCACATTTGATTCCACCAACTTTAAGAGGTTTGAGCCCAGCTATGAGATATACATACATATACAAGCTACTATACTATTCCTATTTTTTTAATCAGTGGTAGGTCTTTGTGCAAGCCCGCCTACGTACCACCTCACGTACCACATCACATATTATACTGACAAATAGCAATATTCAGTATGCTGTGTTCTGCTGTAAGGAATGGTTAATATTTCTTCCGGTGCCAATGTCTATGAGCGATGGTGAGCATTTACCATCAGATGATCCATATGTCCGTTACCTACTTATTTTCTAAAAAAAACCTTGACCAGAATTTTGGAAAATTCATAATTTTATTAATTTAAGTACCCGTATCTATATGGTATGTTTTCGATGTACACTTCAGTGCAGTTGGACATCGGGATGAAACGCTAAAAGGATACGTTTCCAATGCACTTTAAGTCAGGTACTCTGAGTGCAGTTGAGACCTAGTCTAATTCTGGAGGGAACCTCTCAGTAGACTACAGACAATTTACTGTGAGACTCGCTGTATACATATAATTTATTCTGAAATTTCGTGGATTTAAATAAACATGAGAGCCTTGATGGCCCAGTGGTTACAAGACAAAACTTAATCGATGATTCTGAATACAAACACAGGCAAAAAGAACTATTCAAGTGGTTAATTTGTATTTATAATTTCACCATTTCACCCGTATCGGAGCAGCGTTGTGGAGTAAGCTCTGCAACCTCTTCAAGAGGCTGAGGATGCTTTGGCCCCGCAGTGGAACATACATAGTATACGTGTAAGAGATCTGTATATAGACAATGTCCTAACTGAGTCACAAGACGTACAATTAAAATTTAGAGTCGACTTTCTTTTTATTGTAAAAGGATTTTCTGTATGCTGCTTGGTATCCTGCCGTCCCATTTACAAGGTATTCTACAGCTAAACAGTTCGTACTGCTAGGTTCCGGTCCAAATACTGATCAAACTAATATAATAAGAGGCACAAATTCCCTCGTGTCTGTCAAAAATCTAGTAGTTAGTAGCCACTGATGCAAATTTACGTTGTAATGTACATAAGCCCTTCTTTAAATGATGATTATTACATCTGCGCTTATAATGATTTTTTTAGTTTTCGTTGTTAATTTTTTCAATATGCTTTGTATTTAAATTAAAAACTATTTCAAATATTTTTATTATTAAAAATACATATTGATCGTCCATAAAGTTATGAACTTGCTAACCGTATCAGCTTAATAGTTAATGAGTTGAGAAATTATAATTAAACAATCTAAAATGTTTCACACAAACAATGCTTAGTATTTTCCTTTTGAATATTAATCTCAATACAGTTCGAGCTCATAATAAAGAAGTCGACGTGTTTTATCATTCGTTTGACGTTTAGTAAGACCGCTGTTAAATCGAAAATATTAAGAATAATCTCGTCTTATTGCCTCCACCGGCTAGAGGCGGGTCAAATTTTCGTCGAGAGAATTAGGATTGCATTTTAACAGGAAAATGATAACATTCGTTTTGCCTTTTGACCTTTGCTTTCCGCTCTATAAACCAGTATTGAGTTCCGTCCACGGTGTTAATAATAATTATTAATAGATTATTATTTAATCAAAAACGTTTTATATAAATTCGTCCATCTAAATTTTAATTCAACATTTAGTTTTTACTTTTTGTGTACTTTTAGGTTGATTTTTTTAACTAGGTATTAAATTTTCCTATTATACAGAATGTACATATATTTGTATATAATAAGTGCATATCTAATTTCATTTAAGAAGTCATACTACTGAATTCCACACCGATTAATTCCCATTAGAACCTATACCCAATATATACCACCCAGGGTAGGGTACCCTATAAATAATCGGTAGTAGATTTCCATTAAATCGAATTCTGTAGTCCGAATTAGTGACGTCATACGGACAAAAAGTGTACGTAATGAACGTATATAGCTTATAATTGATTATTTCAATTGAATGATGTCCAAACCCAGGGCCGGATCTACCATATGGCTTTTTGGGCTTTTGGGCCCAGGGCCCCATGGATTCAAGGGGGCCCCAGCTAAATCGAGTCAAAGTCAAACGATAATGCGAAAGAATCCATAACTTTATTAAATTAAACAGGTCGTATGGTTTGCAGCCCTATGAGTCCAAACCCATTCAATTAATTTAATTCAAGTTCAGATATGTCTTAGTTGGGTCCCTAAGTAGTGTTAGCCCAGGGCCCCCTAAACTTCCGGTCCGGCCCTGGCCAAACCTACATCAGCATACAGAAAAGAGCTGCGCTATTGTTGTTGACTTGATCGCGTATTTGAATTAAGCATTATTACCAGGTGATATTATTGAAACAAAACTATAATTTCTACTAAAATATAAACATGACACAAACACAAATATAATATTCTAAAGAATATACGTCAATTATCCATACACGCTGAATTATGCCTTATGTCTTAAGAATAGATTTTATTTTCCTATGAATAAATCTTTAATATATATTTTACTTTACAAGAATTGTCTTAATGACGTTAAAATCGATTGTAAGCATAATAATTTAATGCTATAGGACTTTTTTAAATACTGAGTAAGCGATACTGGCCGTTGTGTAGGCAGAAACGATTACACTCCAGATCAATTTTGAAGGTTTCGTGTTAGCTTTTATATATAAAAACTCCGCTCCGACTACACATACCTATTTAATTCAATAGGAAAGCCTATGAATAATGTCATGTCTTGAAACTCACTGCCCCAAAGTTGAAACCAGCATACAGCAATAACATATGACAATTGATATAAACGACAGAATTAACTAGAAAAGTTTTAACCAGTGCCACTGGGGATGATGCTGGGGCCGAAACATCTGAATCTGGTTACGTATTTGAAATACATACATGAACCCTGAACACTTTACGCTCCTGTTTTGAACAGCTTAGTAAAAGGTATAGCTGTGGTGTACTTGGTGGTAGGGATTTGTGCTAGCTCGTTTGGGTAGGTGCAGCTTACAGCGCCATTGTCTGTGGGCGGTGGTGACCACTTAACATCAGGTGGCCTATTTGTTCGCCCGCCTACCTATATCATAAAACAAGCTGTTTGGTGGTAGCCAGTGGTAGGTAGTGGTAAATATTGTGTCCACAGATAATAATAACTTTATATGTTTCAATTTCACTAGTTTACTTTATTTTTAAATACAAAAGTAACTTTCATTTTAAATTATAACACTGTGTAGGTTACCTTCAGAACACCGTTGGAACTAGCGAATGTAACAAGATAAATTATAGTAGGTATACACGTCCTATAATAATCCGACGGCAATCAGCAAAACTCGAGAGAGTTTTGGCTTAGGTCTAATGGATTAACATGTTTCCGAGACATGGAAGTAAAAGCCCAGAAATTTGGTCTGCAGTGTTTTAAGATAGTCACTGGACCAATAAAACAGTTATATTAGATAGGAGCCGAGATGGCCCAGTGGCTAGAACGCGTACATCTTAACCGATGATTGCGGGTTCAAAAACAGGCAGGCACCACTGAATTTTCATGTGCTTAATTTGTGTTTATAATTCATCTCGTGCTCGGTACTGAAGGAAAACATCGTGAGGAAACCTGCTTGTGTCTAATTTCATCGAAATTCTGCCCCATGTGTATTCCACCAACCCGCATTGGAGCAGCGTGGTGGAATATGCTCAAAACCTTCTCCTCAAAGGGAGAGCCTTAGCCCAGCAGTGGGAAATTTACAGGCTGCTGATGTATTAGATAGGTTGGATGACAATGATTGTGATGTGAGAATATGCCTATAAAATCCTTGTCCTACTAAGGAGATAACTGGCTTGTATTTATGATCATTTCTTTTGAACTTACTACACAGCTGGCACAAGTAAAAATATTTCGCAATGATTCTCTTTCTATAAATTTTACACTGGTCCACTCACCATTCAAACGAAATATATACCTTATTCCAATCAAAGGACAAGATATACAAAACTTAGATTTACATATTACATGCGATTTTCTACTAATAATTAACTTTAATTTCGTTTTCAAAGTTTCAAGAACAATTACGACATTCAAAACGTTTCTTTTTCACCAATCCATAATGTGCACCATAGATTATCTAATATTTCGACCAATCACATCACGTCACTAAAATTTCGAAGTTGTCGTTTCGTTTTAACTCCTATTATGATTGGTTTACGCAAATAATAAAATCAATAAGTCATCGAACGCCCGATGTATAGAGATTATAATTTGAATCGATAGAACTTACTCAGTTGCGGAAGTACGCGACGTGTGTGGCCCTTTGATATCAACGATAAATTTAAAATACGGTCGTTACCCAAAGCCGCAGCAATTAACAGCCCTAGCTCTTCGTAATAGGGTCGTTAATTCACATAAAAGAAATTCAAACGGCAAATTAGTTTTGATGTGATTATAATTTTAATATAAGTCGTCGGAAGCTACGAATGGCGAATCAGGAACGTGTCGGGCAATTTTCAAAGCGATTTGTTTCCTTGTAACATTTCCTGTTTTTTTTTTTTTTTTATATATTTAAATATTTCTTTGATTTTGACATTTCTCTGATCATAATTATATTTGAACCGGACATCTGGCTTGTGAATCGGATACAAATAGAATAATTGCGTTTATTAGTTTTAAAATTTTAATAGCTGTTTACTTTTTGATGTGGTACACATTAAATATTTGACATTAGTTTCTCTTTTGATTCTCTTTTTGTTTTGGCAAATCATTTGATATTGGTTGTTTATAGTTGATTGATATTATACTTCAAGTTTTTTTTATATCGGTTTGGGCGGCATTTATTTTGCTTCAGTAATTTCACAATTTTGAAATGAATATGTTCTAACTGGTAATGAATTTACACAATGACGAAATAAGATGACGAAAGAGTTATACGTTAAAAAAATTACGTTGATTCTATAGTTGTGTTAAATACCCACCCGTCATTAGCTTCAAAATTAAGATATATATTATAAAAATAACGATTCAAATGTTATGATAATGTTTCAATAATTTTAGACCGAAAAACATTGTTTTTGTGTTATTTTAGTACTTTATAGCCAATAAGACTAAGCCTTTATATTTTAACAATTAATAACAAAGTTACACATTTTAACATGAATAATGATTAATAAGCTAAATTGTTGAATTGTATTAAAATCAATGTGTGTGTATTCGTTAATTTAATACCATTATCAAAGGTGAAGGAATTAATAAAAACAAAAAGGTTTTTTGAAAATGCTTTGTGTGTTTATGTATGTACCTATGTACGTATGAACAAAGATGTTACAGAGGATAAAATGCGTGCTTTATATCTGATGATCTTTTGGAAATCAATAAAGAGGTTTTATATGCTTAGATTTTGTATAAAATTCAACTTGAACTTAATAAGGAAAATCCGTCCAAACGTAGTTAAACGGGAGAGCTGTTACTATAATGTACTTTTTTTTATAACGTTTTTTAAATATATCAAGGGAAATAATGTATATAAAAATGTCCTCGTACAATAAACTCGCTAAACGACGTATTAACCGTCGGACGTTCACAAGCGACACAGAAAATGCTATAGGCATTTAATTTTCATCTGTCGGAATGTATCGGTTTCGGTTCGAGAATGCGAACTGTGATATGATGCCCCCTCTGACAGCTTTGTTTCAATTTATCGACAGGGTTGCCACATTGAAAAAAGAATTATTATTTTAGTAAGTAATTGTAAATATAAGTAGTAAAACTATTGTTTCTGTTTTATTCTATCACGGTTAGATTGAATAAATACTTAGATTACATTTCTTAACGTAATTCTGTTAGTTACGAAGCTTATGCCGTCAACGTGAATATTATTTACTTAGCATAAAGTTTGACTGGCAGAGAACGCTTGGTGGTGGCATTAAGTACTCCTTTTGCATCGGAAGACAATAAAGTTAAATTAGTAAGATATATTAATATACAAAATACACATATACTTTAAAGGAAATGTAACACCTTGTACAAATTGAACTTTAGACACATATTAATGGCTTATTAAAGTGATCAAATATCACACTTAAGTGATATTAACTTTTATAAGAAAAAAACAAATTAACGATTCATTGGCATTTAATTTAAATATCATTTTTTAATGTTTGTAATAAAATTGGTAAAGATTTATTGTATTTGCAACATTTATAACGAAACAGAGTTAATACAAAGATTATTGATATTTTTTTTATAGTAATGACTTTTAAAAATGTAATAAATGTATGTCAATGACAGATCGCCATGAGTTCACACCTGACTGTTATATTTAAATCTTGTTTCATCTCAATCTTGATAGTGTAGATTGAGAATATCACTTAATAACCAAATAAACGATATATTCAAGTATGCTATCAAAAGCACTTTTGAATTTTTAATATAGTATTAATTATAAAGTAACCATCGGCAAGAAACTCAGTAGATATTAGATTCACCAATTAAATTACTGCAGTAGCTTAAATAAATACAATTAAATAAATGAATATCTATTTCCTCATAAGGAGAGGAGGCCTTAAGGATAATTCAGATTTATTATGTTACTTTTTTCAAAACATTTGAACTATACCCTTTTTTTTGACATCTAATCGTGTAATGAGTAATATGCCTTATTTATTTAAATATTCTATTATTTAACATATGAGTGAACATAAGAGAAACCAAAAAAATTATAATATTTAACAAATGGAGCGCAAAGGCGGTCTTGTCGCGATTATAACGGTCTCTCACAGACAACCTTCGGTGATAGAAGCTTAGAAAGAAAACAGCTAAGTGCAGATATGATAGAGGAGATAATAACTATTAATATTATTTAATAAACTCAATAAAAGATTAAAAAGAACAACAACATTTAATCAGCGATGTATATACGTAATATAATTTAAAATATTGAGGCCAAATGATTGATTGAGTGACAGCTGTCACATACACATACACATACAGAGTAAATTAATTTTATTTAAATTCTTTAAAAGGCACTTTGGCAGCGTGTTGGAGAAAGCTCCAGACCTTCTTCTCAAATAGCAGAAGGGGCATTTGCCCAGCATTGGGACGTTAATAAACTAATGTTGATAAGTATAGAATTTATCTAGCATTAGTTTTATAGTATGTATTGTTATATTAATTATTATAAATTGATTATTTTCTTTATTGTGCCCCTTCCAACATATTTTAAAGTTATTCCTCTGTCCTTAGGTTATTGGAAGATCGCTTTAGTAATAAGGTCGTCTGTTACATCTCTTGCAACTGTGTATATCCAAAGCATTTATTATATATATAATATAATATCTATGTTGCGTATGTTTTTTCAATTGTAGTTTAATGTATAAATATTAAAATAACGCCGAACGGCATGTTCAAAAGTGTTACTAAGTTGACGATAAAGTTTTGGATGTCTATTTAATAGTTAGTTTATTATAAACAGAACTCTCGACTTTAATTTATACATACAAGTTGTTGTTTTCTAGCTTTTTAGATTTAAACGAAAGTAAAATACTAACTTGTAATTATTATCCTTCAATTCCTTTCCGGTTGATAAGGTTTGGAGCAAATCCACCACGCTACTTCAATGTGGCTTGGTGGAAATGTAGAAATCCCGATACAGGTTTCTTCCCGATTTTGTCCAAAATAGCTGAGCCCGAGATAATTTTAAACACAAACTAAGTACATAAATACTGAATAGTATTTGCTGGGTTAGAACCAGCAATATTCGGTTAAGAGTCACCTATTTTAGCCACTGCTCTACGTAGATTTTATTTGTTTATTATTAAAACGAAAAGCTTAGTGTCAACCCTACGCACGTCCAATAAAAATCAATCAGCGCTTACCGATGATAGTTACATGTTACACGTTTTTGTGTGAGTGCGATCGGGGGTTAGGGGGGGGGGGAGGTGACTATGACGAGGGTTACTCGTGAGCCTAGATAGAGCACGACGAGGGGTAGGCGAATAAAACGTATGCCCTTTTATCTACGATTCTATTTCTATAACTCATTTTGAATATATTTCAATATTGCATTTACAATTTTAGTATCAATTTAAGTTTTTCATTGTATAATTTAGTATGAATTTGTCAGATCCATCTGAATGTTAGATTTATGTGATATCGTTTCGATTTAATGTTCAGATATTTACTAACGATTCAGACAGATTATTTCCATTGTACATAAAATCTTAAATATAATAAGGGAACGTATTGAATAGATACTTGCAGTTAAGTTTAAAATAGACTGAGCAGAACCCTGGTCGATCGAAACACTCACTCAATTAGACTCAAATCGTCCGTTTGTTACAGGAAGCGGTGAAAACATTCAACGACTTCAAAGCCGCATTCGACATCAAACGACCCAACTAGCGTCAATCCCGAGTGGCTATTAAACGCTAATTCAATCATAAAAACAAACATGAGAGTCTATTTCCGTACGATTCGCGGTTGAAACTTACACATGAGCGAACAACACGTGGTCGAATGCAAACAAGATACATCGAAAGAGTCCGGAGAGATGCAAACTGTAGTGTCCAATTACGCAACGCCGAATTTGATTAGACAGGCAGACAGACTGATCGACGTGCATAGCTATAACACTGACGCGTCATACACGGAGTACCAATATGGGGAAGAGGTCGATAGACTGAGTCCTGAATTACAAGATGAGAAGATCAACGTCGATGATGAAGATAAAGAGGAAGAACTGGTTATAGCTGATGATGAAGACTATGAGAAGAATGAGAGTTTGGAACAAAGAGATGATTCAAATAGTGCGTCTAAAGCTAAGGATACTCATAATGTAAGTGACAGTGTAAATAAAGAGGAGAATTTGGAGCCTTCTTGGCATCCCCATGTGTACGGAAAACCGCCCAAGAAACCAACTCCTCACACGATAGAATATATTTTAGGATTATCGAAAAACGGTGACGTGCCCAAAGAAGAACCGAAGCGTTCGACTGTGAGTCAACTGATGAACGTGAAACGGAATTTCGACAGCAAAAAGAACTTTTCGTTTCAAGAGAAAAGTACGCAAGTGCCGAGAGACCTGACGGACAGGAAGTTTAATATAAGTGTGCATAAGAACAAGCTGCAGGAACAGTTGCTTCAGCGAGGTGTTAGAACTAGTGAGAGTGAATACGAAAATGTGCAGTTCGCGTTTAAGACTGACGATCAACCGCTGAATCTGTCCGTGCCGAAGTCGAAAGACTCTCCCGTGTGGAGTTCTGGACCTGATGACGACAAATTAGGAAAAGGTTAGTATAAATTCTAACACGAACCATTTGCTTAAGCTTTTAGTTTGCTCAGAGTCATTGCAGAGTTGCCCTGGGTGAAAAACGAAAATTACTCCTTAAAAACAATTGAAAACTAAACTATACAAAGTAGCAACCTGTACAATTAAATATTTGACTCATTCATATCGATACCAAAGCCGAAAAACAATTAGTTTCAACTTTATCTAAACTTGGTCACGTTTTATGATTTTTTGAAATAATCTTTAAATAGTTCGAACTTACAATCGGGTATAGAACCAAAAGTTCTCTAATCTCTATCTCTAATGTTCTCCCATTATGAATAACATTATTTCAGTTATTTAATTTTTATGCATTCAGGAGAATTAAATACGTCTTACTTATGGCTTACTTTCATATCAATCATCCACTTTTATATTTGAATTAAATATTGTATAATAACATTTAGCAATTATAAATGTTACTCTGTGTAAGTATTCCCTTTGAAGTAATAAATTGCTGTACTTATTGAGTCGATCGTTTGAAACGATTAACTCGGATGAAGCCGACATAAGCATTTAATAGGTCATCGATTGATCGCAAACGAAGCCTTTAAAGCGGTCGTATTCATAAAGCCATAACATATAAACATAAACAATATGCTTCGAGCAATTACTCTTCCCAACATCGATATAACCATCAAAAATCCCACACACGCTGACAAATAAACAAGCGATTCTACGAAGTTTGTGGTTGAGAGGTTACCATTGAATGTACTATACGAAACGTTCGATGTACTCTTCGGGCTCAACCGAAAAGGTGACCTTTAGTCCTAATTTGAAAGTTCATATTTCATCGTTACTGTTTTTATTTAAAACTTTTTCAATTCTAAAAGCGAACCTATAAACCGGTGCAGTTGTAAATCACAGTCAATTAGTTGAAAGTGCTCGGTGCGGTGCGCTTATATTTTGGGCCGTGGAATGATATTAATATATACTGAATGTATGTGCACATGCTTTGTTTGAGAGAATTGTTTATGCGATGTAATTAGCCTTATTGATTGCTCGTTTGTTGCGTTTGTTGGCTCTATCGTTGTATCATCGAGACTCGATTAAATAATATGGTCGTTCCTATTATTATTAGTGTCTCTTTTAGGTACTTTATTTATAATATTAACTGATATTCTCCTTTCAATTAGTAGAGTAGACTTTGTGATTTTATTTAAGTGATTATCCTTTTTGTGGATATTAGTTTCTGTTTTTAACGTGACGTAAAAATATATGATCGATACGATACAAATGTTTGTAAGAGTAATCGACTTAATTCAGCAAATTGACTTACAAAACCTATATTAGCCGCTCTATTACAAACAATATACTTTACGACAATCAATAATGGATTCTTGTATCTAAAACTGTGGCCGCAAAACGATCACCAAGCTGTTCGTAAATGACCCTTATTCCAACTATATAAGATCTAGCAGGGTTGCTGACCCTCTAAAAGCAGAAATAGCCCCTATTCTAATCTCAAGTCGCGCTTGCATTTATAATGTAGCGTTTTAATCGAGCTCAATGCGCGACAACCTTTAAATAACCGTCTTAGAACAATATTGTATGCGATTTTCGCCTTTAATCACTGTTAATAATGTCTTGATTGGTGTTTATGAGCTATTATTTATGTTTGCGGGATGTAATTTGAACGTCCGAGCAATAAGCTATCGGGCGATGCAGCTGCGTCCGTCACTAGGGCTGCCAATTTATATTTAGATAATAAATTTATTCGGATTATTTGCGAGTACTGATGTTGGTTTATTGCGTCAATCGACCCTAGTTATAATATGTTGATGAATTCACCTTGTCATTAGACGAGATGTTAAGGTACGCTCTTAGAAACGATGTAATGCATTTGTTAAATAATATTTTTGTTACGTCAAAAAAAGACAAATAGTTTATCGATTAAATTATATTGTATATGAAAAATTTGAATTTGATTGCCAGAGATGAATACAAATAATCCAGTTATTATCGATGAATATTAAAATACAGGCATCGATTAAAGTTTTAATTAATAATCATTATATAGATATAATTATCGTTTAACGAGAATATATTTTGTTAAACTTATTTATCGTATGATAAAACATTATTCGATTTAATACTTTTAAATTTAAATAAATTTAAGTAATGTATATTAATTATTTAAATTAAGTTCTGTTTGGCATCCCTAAATCCATACCAGTGGATTTGCGAATCGTCTTAGGCCTGATGTTAGTGCGTTTGTCTTGCTTAGAACTAGTTATTGTAGCTGTTTTTTTATCGAACCGTGGAAGAGTAAATAAATAGAATGAAATTTAATTATTTATTTTATTTGGAAAAGTTCTCATTTATTTTTGTAAGCCTAATTCTTTACCGTGTCCTCATAATAAGTAGTTAAATAACGATCCCTTTTTATAAAATTTAACGTAACAGTTTATTAATGTACCAAAGCAAAAAGTATTATTTCTTCTGAAGGAGCTATAAGGCTCACTCGCGCCTTGTCTTCTTCCCGCAACTGTTTTAAGATTTCGACAACTAATGAAAGTTATTTTAATAAGATTTATAGTAAAGTACTATCATTGTCCCCGTTAGTAGAAGAACTGACTTATATTACCGCCAAGCATTCAACTAATTTATCATAGTCTAAGGTAAAATATACTTACTCCATATGACTTGCTGTACGCACAAGTCATTTTTAATAAATAAAAAGGAAATATAAAATGGGTAAAGTGACAGCCCTATTTCATTTGATAGCTTTTACCAGTGAGTAAGTTTAGCGATGGTTAATGTGTCCAGTTGTTTAGACTGGACTTAGAACTGTGTAACTGACTTGTGCGATTTTTTTTTTGTTATTTGTCCTCTTTAGAGATGTAAATCTATACTTCTATACCTATATTATAAAGAGGTAAGTTTGTTTGTGTGTAAGGAATCTATGGAAGTAGAAAGTTTAGTTATTCCTGCGTGTAATAAGGTATAAATATATATTATTGTTTTATTTAATAATAAAATGCAGCCGCTATTGAGTAATAAACATCCATCCGTCCAAACTTTCGCATTTATAATATTAGTAAGAGTTTTTACTCACAAGTTAATCTTTAGTTGTTTTATTTATCAATACATTATAATACAAAATAAAACTAGACAATAATAATAAAAAGTGCGTACATAGATGGCGTAAGTAGACAGTACTAGTTAGGCTAATTTAAAAGTTTGGTTGTTTCATTAATGTAACCTTTTGGTAGCCTGTGTGACTCCCTGTTGCGCTAAGGCCTCGTCTGCTTTTTAGGAGAAGGTTCAGAGCTTATTCAACCACGCTGCTCCAATGCGTGTGTGTGGATGCGGCAGATTTTATCCGAAACATGCATTCCTCACGATGTTTTTCATCACCATCAGGAAATATATGAATAAATAAATTTAAATAGAGCCGAGATGGCCCAGTGGTTAGAACGCGTGCATCTTAACCGATGATTTCGGGCACCATAGGCAAGCACCACTGAATTTCATGTGCTTAATTTGAGTCTATAATTCATCTCGTGCTCGGCGGTGAAGGAAAACATCGTGAGGAAACCTGCATGTGTCTAATTTCAACTAAATTCTGCCACATGTGTATTCCACCAAGCCGAATTGGAGCAGCGTGGTGGAATATGCTCCAAACCTTCTCCTCAAAGGGAGAGGAGGCCTTAGCTCAGCAGTGGGAAATTTACAGGCTGCTAATGTAAAAAATGTTATGTAAATTTAAATAAACAAATTTAGTAAACTCTTAATTTCTCGGTTCAGTCTAATATTAGTGCATTTAAATAATTTACTCAAAACAATGATGTTTATTGATTAGCTGTATCCCGTTGTTTTATCTGCGTTAACTTTGTAGGAATAGCATAGAATAATAAACTCAACCTAACACATTTACTAGAACATCAAGAGACACATCGTAACATATTTTCATATTCCGTCCTGAGATAATATCCAAAACTCCTCAGAATAGTTTTTAGTGATTATAATACCAACGAAAACTTTAACATCCGATTTTGATACAATATAGACGGACTGTTGTTATTGTAATTAGAGATAACTTAAAAAAGCATTTATTTCAAATTCATATATTTAACTGCTAATGTTTGAAATTTAACCAATAATAATAATAGATAATTATTTATAATTTGTATCTGAGCATTGCGCATAGTGAATTATTGCGAGCTGAGTGCCAGTTAAAAATACAGTACTTGTCTGAAAGCTCTATATTTGATCGAAACACTTAAGCCACCCGAGGGCTTTCAGCGAGCTTTAATCTTCGAGCTTCGAACCGCATAAATCAGTGAATTAAGTGACTGCTATTAATGACGAATGCTTTTACGATTTGTTGGATGACATTTGGTGTCCGGTATAAATGACATTTCTTGTTGTATATTATTGTTGTTGTTGTTATGTTGTTATTAGGATCTACCAGCTATTATATACCAACGTAATTATAGTATATTTCAACAGCAAGAGTACAAAAGCCAAATAAACAACATTTGACATTGACTTAACGCGATATCAGAGGTCGAGAGCTTGGATAATCTATGTTATTCATTGTGGATTTGCGAAAAACTTCGACGAATCTGTTAATGGAAGTTTAGAAGTAAAATTAAAGTGGATATAAGTAGTTAAATGGGATGGTTTTGTATTACTCATAAAGATATATTTATCAAGAACACAAAATAAATATTGGACAACATCACACACTCGTATATTACTCTGATGTCTGATCCCAATGTAAGTAGTTAAGCACTTGTGTTACGGAAAATCAGAAGTAACGACGGTACCACAAACACCCAGACCCAAGACTAATGAACTTTTTCTACATCGACTCGGCCGGGAATCGAACCCCTCGGAGTGGCATATCCATGAAAACCGGTGTACACACTACTCGACCACGGAGGTCGTCAAAATATAATATAATAAAATATAGCTAAGTAATTAGCAAATGGCAAATACAATACGTACCTACGTCTAAGATCTGTTTATCTTTATTATTTTTCGATTGGATTAGGATGTATATAAGAAACATATATAGATGATTTTTATAACTATTTACTAATGCTGACCAGGTATAACATATTTGAAAAACACATCAGAAGACGATAGTAAATAATGATAATATTTATTAATGCTTGTTGACTTCCGGGCAGGAGACATAACATACACATATAATTGTATTTAACTAACATGACTGTATTTTTAGATTTTGAAAAAGAGTAACTACTGAATTTCTTGCTGGTTCTTCTCGGTAGTATCTACATTCCGAACCGGTGGTAGCTTAAAATATATATAAATGGTACTTTAAATAGTTTGTTAAATGACGATTCAAATGTACTCGTAAAAGCCTACTTGAATAAAGTATATTTTGATTTGATTTGATTTGATTTGAAAAACAGCATATAACCTTAAGTCGTGTCTAAATATTTCACAAGTTAAATACAAAGTGGATATAACTACCTACTGGTATTTGTTGATTGTGCGTTAAAGTCAAAAGATAATAGTTTAATCATATGATGTGTTTAAAGATACATTCTTGATCCTTGGTTTGGATTAAGAAACCTTAAACCATGCTTACAGCGGTCAAATACTGATTAATACACTTAACCGTGAGTGTAATGCGATTTTCAGCTTTGAGATTTAATCGCGTTAGAACATGTTAGTGAATAGTTAACGAGCTGTTTCATGAACCTGCAAGCCCCGTCCGCTTTATTCCTTACAGGTCACTCGGTTGGCTTTGTGCATGCCCTGTGTAGACACCACCCACACATCACAAATTAAATAATAGTCCAACTAATAGTCCAGCTAACAAATGTTTTTGTTTGTAGAGTACAGTAGCCTAAACTTTTTGAAGCATTATTACGAGCTATGTCGAGGAAGTGGTTTAGGTAACCTGCAAACAAACTTGCTAACCCATTGTTGATGAATTTAAATCAACCTTTTTTTCTTTTATTTCCATTATTTAATCTTAAGTAGGATATTAAATTATCGCAATGAAAAAGTCAAAGTCTTTATTAATTAAAGAAGCAAGCAAACAGTTACTTATTGAAAGTACGACAGGATCGAAAATACCACATCCGACTTGAAAAGACCGGCGAAACAAACAGGGGGTTTAAAAGAATAAAATAATTTTCCCCCGTTTTTGGAACATATTTCTAATACTCCGCTCTTATATCAATAAGCTTGATGTATATAGCTTCATGTGGTAAATAGACTACCTCGATAACTAACACTCTAAAGGAAATTCAAATCAGACCAGTATTTCTTGACATTAAAGCAACCAATAAAAAATCTTTTCAGATTTATGAGATTTAACACATATGTTCCTTAAAGATTTATTTTAATTTTGCAATTGAATACGTGTGAACGTATTCTGGCATCCTGCTGTAAAAACAGTTCCAATTATCTACAAGATGTTTTGAAACGACAAGCGAACAATAAAATGGGACATAACTATCAATACTAAAGACATCTAATTGCTCAATATAAATAACTTTTACTTCAATCACCATTTACTTTTCTCAACAGCTATAAATCTTATGTAAAGCATCCTTTGATGTTGTTAGTCTGCGGTCGCCTTTACTGCCGTTGTTTTGTGAATAGCTCCAAATATTTATTTACGTTGCAGACTTAACGATTAACTAATCTCGTGATTGTGGAAACATACTTTGTATGCATTTAAATAATGGCTCATTATATCAAAGTGGGATTAATATGTGTCAGGTATTTTTTATACCGTTTTTTTGAACGGCTATCTCACGCTGTGACAGCTTTGTAGTGTTTCATATTAATAAAGTCGTAATAAAATACTGTTAGACGTTTGATCATTTTGTAATAAAATCTTTAATGAGGGTAATTGGTTAAATCGGTTCAAAGGTAGCCGGATTCATCTTAACTTAAAAGGTTATTAACTAACTTTATAATGTTATTATTGTTTATATATTAAATGTCACTATATTTGTAACTATTGAGAAAATCTCGACATATTTCGGGTATAAACTTAACTTTTACTCGTAGTCTTGGAGCGCTCGAATTCGCGGTCGCGCTAAATCTTCGCCGTGATACTTGTCAGATATAATGATCTTAACAAAACACGTAGAGCCTTCCTCGATAAATAAATATTTATGATTTTTTTTAATTTCCTCATAATACTATTATGAGACTGAGATGATTACTAGACATATGATCTGAAAATTGTTGCTTTCTTCTTTGTTTGAACCTCTATATATCAGGTAATTGACCAATATCTCGTTAGTGTAGTAGCTACCTTAGAAATGATGATTTTGATATTGATTACAAAAGATAAATCATCAATTGAGACTCTTTTCCCAAACGCACGATTTTGGCGCTTCCGCCCTTGTTCTCATTGACGAATTTTTTTTTTGGTTTTTGTGTCAAGATATGCTTAATAGCAGCTCGGAGAGCACGTGAAACCGATGTTATTGGAGATTTGATCTCCCTCCAGTCGAGACGAATTGACTCATGAGTCCTTTTGACTTAAGAGAGTGAAGATAGTCGCGTCTTAAGCACAACCAAGCAAGCAAAGTGCAAGCAGTGTTCTGGCGAACTTTCCAAAAAATAATTTTAAGAGATCTTCTAGTGCAATTTACTGTTTCTCCAAGACTTCACTAACTAATCGGCGAGGCGCCCCAAACGCGAGGTCCTCCTGTTTTTTGCAAACTCTGCTCCCAGGCTAAAGACGGGTCAAGAAGAAATACGCAGTGTATCTGCTATAGCGTTGCCTATACTTTGATATTTCTTAAGATCAGTCAGAAAAACATTGTGCACTCATATAAATCTATCATTACTTAAATCAAACTTCATAAAATATAAATATCGAAAACAAAAAAAGACACCATTCAATTCAGAGAATTTCTTATGAAATATTTAAGGGACTAAGTCATTATGATCTATTATGATAGGGTTAGGGTGACCACATAAGAGAATCCTTCGAGGTAGCCCTGACACACATGGCGATGTATTGTTTATTCGAAAAACAATCTCTGGTAGCCGCTGATACATTTCCGCTGTAAACTCACCAGCGGCTGCGCAACATCTTAGAAGCTAATTTTTATGTTTTAATTTATTCATCCCATGTTTATTTAGACAATTGCCTAACGCCGCGGTTCGCCTCACAGTTTTATTGACGTTTTTAATCGTCTATTTTATGTGTTGCCAAGTTAATGTACATAATGTTCGTCTGCCTTTTTATTTCGTGTTTATTTTCAGTCAATTATCATTAAAACAGTGTTTTTAAAAAACAATTATAATAATGAGTAGTTATTCAAAAAAAGTGTCATAAATATGAAGTATAAGAAAATTTAGCCACAGACGTTATTAAGACCTTTGGTGGATGCGTTTTACTAGCCGCTCGTCCCGATATTGCTCGGCTATGTAACTGATACATGATTTTTGCGAAACTTTAACCTTTTCCGCAGCACACACATCGGTTGAGTAGTTTTTTTTTTTCAAACCTCTTTATTGATGTTGTGGACCTGTTGCTATTTACCGTCGCTGCGACTAAAACTAAATGTAGATTATTAGGTTTCTATTTAAAAAGAACTGTATAGTTGTGTAATTATTATATTCCTATGATTAATATATCTTCTTCGAAGCGCATGAAATCTCCTTGAAAGTTAAAAAGGAATGTTAATTTTTAAAACCATGTCATATTAAATAGAAATTAAATTTCATTATGAACTCACAAAGACATAGTTGGCCTCTTTTATACTTAAAGTCGCTTTTAAATGCATGCGAAATTCTTATTTAATTGTTAACACATCTTAACAGAGTATTGCGGGTTCAAACCCGGACACGCACCACGCACCGCAGAATTTTCACGTGCTCCAACCCGCGTTATAGCGTGGTGGAACACAATCCAAACCTAGGCCAACAGTAGTACATTTACAGGCTTGTACTCTACTTTAATAGTTTCAAATAAATATGCGAGCAACATATCATTATCATATTTTCATGATGTAACAAGACACAATTCCGAGTATTGTAATTTATATCAGTGTGGGCGACGTGTGATTCTTAAACCGCTCCCGTCAGCGGCTTGCGTATGCGTCACAGTGATAAGCGGAGCGATTAATTTCTATAAATATAAACAAATATCCACAGTTAAATGTTGAAAGTATAAAATAAATAAATAAACATAGTGAGTTAAGTTATATACTTATTATTAATACATATACGAACTATCTTAAAAAATAAACATACCTAACCATTTTAATAAAAAAAAAAAATTAAACATGTTACTTTGGTTGGTTTTGTATACGTTTATATTGTTAAACATCTTTATGTAAGTGACGATTAGACAATTATACGTGCATATTTTTTTAAATTTATAATCAGATGTCTCGTATAAATAAATTTAGATATTTGTTTTATTTCAATTTAATATCACTATAATTTTAAACAATCATTTTCATATATACATTCGTTAATTACAAGATTATCCGAATGAATTATAAAAATAATTATTTAATTATATATTTAAAGAGCGGGAGCGTTGCCAGCGTGTCCACAGATCTACAATAAAATTGCCAACGACAATCATTATGTTTTTCTCACGTAACGCGCCGCTCTCGTCGCAATTATTAAAAGAGGCGCGTGTATTCGTGGCTGTTATTGTTTTATTGAAAGCGTTTGTTGTTATTATGTGTTCTAATTATTATATTCAAGGTTTTAATAATTTATTTCGAATTTTTTTTACCAATAACCATTCAATATAAAATATTTTAACACATTTTTTTAGTAATGAGTCTTCGTATTTATCAGTAAATAAATTGTAAAATAATGTTCAAAAGGTGTTCTATTCGGGGTAGAATACATCAATTTAATTAATCGAAAAAATACACCTGTTTTTTACGACTTTTCGGCATCATGGGAAAATATTTTTTCAGCCAAATTTGAGATTACTTTGGTCTGCTTTTATTTAAAAAAAATATATATTTTAGTCTCAGTTAAATTGTAATTATAGTAAATATTGTATAGGTAATTTATTAAAGCTTTATTATTGTTAATTACAAGATATAAATACAATAATGTGTCTGTAACATTTTGATAATAGTTAATGTGACGTCTTGAATTACATTTTTAATCACCGTAATTAAACACATAATGTTTTGGCAAAGGTAGCAAACTTGTCAGACTTAATAATATAAATATAAAATGTCTAGTATTTATAAAGGTATAGTCTTTAAGAAATAAAACACGGAACACGATGCACAGCGTTTACCGCTCGGACCTTAGCAACTATCATAGAAAATTTAAATAATGTCTCCGTTACACATACACTTAGAAATTAGAAAATAAATCCTTATCCAACAAAAGTAGCTGATATATTTTCATAAAAACTTAACCTTTTTTTACCTTACATCATTGTTAAAAATTAAAGCAAAACTTAAATATTGATATGATAACAAAATAATGTTATATTTTATACAAATATTATATCTGAGAGAACAAAGTTACAGCTGTAATCATCAGCTGGGCTTATGTACCTGCCGTAGTGAGAAGAAGTTAAATCCTGGTACCTGTTGCCGTAAACTTCTATGACAAAGAGGTAAACTTTGAGGCTCCTATACTATATCTTGAACGTGTTAGGCTTTTCAGGAGAGATAATTTAAGAGTCAACAATAAAAAAAAATCTGTTCGATTTCGGAACAGGAACTTAGTACATAAATTCTTGTATATCATATAGAAACTTTTATTATTAACTCTTACACATATATTGACTCTTATGTATAAATATATATATATATATAAAGTTTCTTTATGAGAAGAAATAAACAAACATATCTAAAGATTTAATAAAGATAGAAGAATAGCTTTATTAAATATACAATATGACATATTTATGCGCACTTTTATCCATTAAGCCGTTAATTACATTCATAACTAATAATATCCGTCACAGATTTTAGTATGAATGAGCCTACATCCCCGGGGTCGTATTTTACACTCATGCGACATCTCTTCAGCATAGTTGTCTCTGAGCCAAATATTTTAATTGCCGTCGAAGTCAGGCTAAAAGGGCGGATTGATTGCGACCGGTCGTGAGCGACGCGTCTCTTCATTGCGCGATTTATCGACTGTTTACAGAGGTTAATTACGGCTATTTCGCGTGCTTCGTGAATAGGGGTGTCGGTGCTTATAATTTTGACTTAGTGTTATGGTGTGCAGTTTATATTAGTTATTTTAATGTATAGGTCGCCTTCGACTTTCTTTCTAATCCTAGAAGTGCGTTGGCTTAAGTTAGCCTTTAGAAGTTATGGATTAACCTCTACTTATAAACGAGTTTGAATGATGTTTTTATACTAGTGAGGAATAAATCTTGTTGAAAATAATATCTTCAATTACCTTCGCAATCACCTAAATGTCAATTAAATATTTATAATAATCTTTAATCATTGCAGATTCAAAGTTAATGAAACGAAAGAAGTCCACCGAGGATGTTCGCTCTCCCCTTGGAGGAGAGGGATCGATGACCAGTGAGGAGGGTGAGGAAGTCGGGAGGCGTAAGAAGGCTCGTACCACCTTCACAGGCCGACAGATCTTCGAGTTGGAGAAACTGTTCGAGGTGAAGAAGTACCTTTCATCCGGCGAGAGGGCTGATATGGCGAAACTGCTCAATGTAACAGAAACTCAGGTAAGATTAGATAAATTTAAATTGTACAAGTTCGAAACGCAGGATCTCCATGAACGTGGCGACTTATGTTTTGTCAATTTACGTTAGCGACCAAAAAAGATCTGTTATTCATTGCCTTAAATTTTAAACTCCACTATATATAACAATTATAGCTGGAATTGTTAATTATATTATTATCAAACGTTCCGGTTATATTTACATTTATCGAGGAATGCTCGATACGCTTCGGTTACAAGTGACCATTATTAATCAATGCGTTAAAAGAAATCGTTAACGTGATTAAATATAATGAACAAAATTTATCAACGATAGAAAATTAGTTCTTCAACACCATAGAAATACAAAGATATGGAAACAAAAGTTAGAAATTTTCGTTTGGAAATGAATTGCAAACGGAAATTTCGATATATTACTTCAATAGACAAGCAGATTTGTCGTTGGGAATCAAGACGAAGCGAATACTTATTCCATAGATTTGTCTATATTTGGACAATATTGTTGCAGACGTCGCGGATTATTAATCAATAATTAAAAATAAAAAACATATGTACAGTATCTTCCAACCATAAGAGGACAAAAGCAAAATAAACAATATTTGACATCATATTAAATTAACAACAATCATATTAACTCAATGTATTTTATTCAAGTAAACTCTACAATAAAGCATTTTTGAATCGTCATTTAACTTTACCATTGTATCGGAAAGCATCCTCCAATATTAAAGGTCATTAAGTGACTGGACGTACCATCATTAACTTCAGTAGATCTAATCTTTAAAAACTAGAAACAAAAACACGATTGTGAAAAGACTGACAGTGATACGCATCATTAATTGAAACAGTCATACAACAGTACAGCCTGTAAATTTCCCACTGCTGGGCTAAGGCCTCCTCTCCCTTTGAGGAGAAGGTTTGAAGCATATTCCACCACGCTGCTCCAATGCGAGTTGGTGGAATACACATGTGGCAGAATTTCGTTGAAATTAGACACATGCAGGTTACCTCACGATGTGTTATTCACTGCCGAGCACGAAATGAATTATAAACACAAATTAAACACATGAATATTCAGTGGTGTCTGTCTGGGTTTGAACCCGAAATCATCGGTTAAGATGCACGCGTTCTAACCACTGGGCCATCTCGGCATTTGTCATAGAATCGACATATAATCGCTCGAAAACTTAAAAATCTTATAATATTAATAATGGATTTGATATTCATTTTCGAACTTTGGAAATAATCAAAGTGGGTATAATATATAAGTATTTAAATTAAATAAATAAGAATAAAAATAGCCTTTATTTCTACTACAAAGAACCGTTACATGAGTACTTATTCTAGGTTGCAATAATGTTTAGTAAAATTATATATAAGATTTGTGTATATGATATTAAACAATGATTGTAGTAGTCGCCTCTGCGGCGTAGGCCTCTCCTAAACCTTCCCATACATCTCTTTCTCGTGTCTTTTGCACCCAATCATCCACATCTCTGAGTGAAAATATCTCTCCATCTTTAATCTGGTCTTCCATTTTTTCTTTTCCTCTCTCGTGGTAACCACTCTGTGACACGTTTTAGATATGCCCTGTCCCTGCCCTGGTTTAAATGGAATAGTGTTGTATTAAAATATATACATATATATATTTATCAAGTACTGTTAGTAACGGACAATATAGCTAAGCTATTATCAAATCGACTGCAATAAGAAAACCTAAGGTTTGTTAATTGCTTCTTCGACTGGAACACCCATTTAACAATGCCTAATTTATATTTATAATAGGTTATTTGACTGGTTTTGAAAATCCATTTTTATATTATTTAGTAGAGGTTAAGGAACCCAGTAAAAGTTGTGTTTTTTAATTCTGGTACATATTTCCTGAAAAATATCAAATTAAAAATTCAATATTTAAATAGCGCGCGAAAACGCTACTTTGACAATATGGCGCTGCAATGGGGTCGGTGACGTCACTTGCCTGTATTGTAATCTGTGGCACATATAATCCACATACAGTAGGCAAACGAGGTGAATAAATTAATTATTATTTTCAACTTTCGTTAATAAATAACCATTTTTAAACTCATAATATATACTGATTACAATAATTGACACTTTATTTTTGTATTGTCAAATAGCCTATACCTAAACTAAAAGGGCAAACGCCTCTTCCTAATGCCCAAAAATATATAATATGTGTAAAACCTAAGATTTACCGACACGAGTTGGTAAATGTATTTTTTATAAAGGGACGACTTTTTCAGACTTAAATCTTAGGTTTTACTGGAAAATCTTAAGATTTACCGTAGTTCGAGCTTTTACAGTAACATATACATCTAATGTATGTTATTGACTGAGACTAAATGTTAGTAAATACCTTTTAGACGTTTCTAGAAATATATGTACAGTATGACATACATCTTATAACATATACGGAAAATGTATATGTCAGATAAATCTCGACTCCAGAATAATAAAGACCGTTGTAATAAGATAGTTGCTGTTCTCAGTTTCTGAAGTCTTGACTTCGCACAAACTGCTTGGATTCTGAGTGTCTTTGCTTGTGACAGAACTAATGAAAAAATCTGTTATTTTAATAAAATTCAGAGTAAATCTTACAAGTTATTTTTAATTTGTTGTTATACATATTATAATATGGTAACTGTGATTGATTTTAGTATTTATTAAATTTATATTATGATATTTGTGACATTGGTTTCCATATTTGACAATGATCATATACTTGCTCTTTCTCTCTCGGGAGCGAGGAGAGGGATCTCTATCTTATTATTTACTATAACTTCAATTATATTTTGCATCTTGAACATTTGCATAAATTTAATATTTAATTAATATCATTAGTTAAGTTTCATTAATATTTCTTATTTTATTAATCTTAATACAATTTATTTTCAAAATTATTAAGTACGTCTTTCAAGTTCTTCGTTAAAATGTTTTAATCCTTATTAGAAACACCACTAGAATTGACATGTATTATGAAGTACAATGGTATTAGGCTTAGGCGCTGAATACTCTTAATATTTTAAGTGATTTAAATCATGTATATAATTGAAATATACATTGAACAAAAAAATGCTGCACCAACACTGTACGAGTTCGCTGGATTTAATGCATGACTAACAACTCGAAGAGTCTACATCTGTCAATAGCAGATATTTAAAGCTTAACATATTAGTCTACTAATTACTTAATGGGTCATCACCTCGTCGCAACTTCCAAGAAATCTTACCGAATTAAACGGCCGAGTGTAACGCGCTGTAATGCGCCGGCGCAGGTGACGAGCGAACGCGATACTATTTAAAATACATGGGTACACTACACTCTCCGATGAAATATAATGTATTATGGCCTTAACAGTACCAACATCTTTATTTTTAATTATATGTTCATTACGATGCCCAAGGTCTACTTAGAAGTTACAAATAGACGTGAGAAAAATATTGTTAGATAATCAAAATCAATTATTTCACTTACTAAGATAGCAATGCAACTGGCAAGTTGTGTACTTACATAGTTTCATGAATTCGATAATTATTTAAAAAATGCCCCGATATAAGGCAAGTTCATCGAGTCCCAAGATTTTAAATATTGATTATTATTATTTGAACATTTTTAGAACCAATAAATGAGAAGTTTATTAATAAAATTAAAAGCGATCTTATATAATTAATTCATATATACAAAACTAATTTTACCTTTTTATTTTATAGTGTTTTCATCTGTACCGAAATGTGTGCAAAATTTCAGCTCAATAGTTCGTGTATTACTGGGCGTAAAGCAAATCAAGAATTTACATTTACATCACTTTACTAGAGTTTTATATTATTTTCTACAGTTAAGTTACTTTAATTATACATAAAAAATTACACTTGGTAGTTATTTCTTCAATTTATGAATTATATTTATCGTTGTGATCAGTTATAATCCCCGCCATCTTTATTTCGAATGTGATGTTTTTTAAAAGCCCGCCAAAACTAGTTAACTTTTTTCCACAGATAATAAAGACATAAGTTCTGTCATAAATTAATTAACAATATTACCATTTGTTTCCAGTGGATATAAATAAACAAAACATGTTGGTTCGAAATATAAAATAGAATATTACACATTATTATAATTTGGTTAAAATTGTTAATTTAAAATTGAAGTAACTAATAAGTACAGTGAAATACATACCTAAATAGTTTTTCTTACGCCATTTTGATGATATATACAAACTACGAAAAAAGAGGTCGGTTGAGGATCGAGATCTTTTATAGTTTAATATCTACATATTTCATAGTCAGTATACGTATATTTTAATACTCTGGACTTATTCTTACTTACATTTTACTTCAGAAGTTAACGTCGAACTGAATCTTCTGTCAAGAAGTTTCTGTTTTGAGTGGTATTATAGGTATTTATATTTGACATATGTGACATATGACATATATGGGTGAAGAATAAATTAGAAATAATAAAGAAAATAAATTTATTAATCGAAATTAGTGCCAGTATCGTGATTTAATATTTACTATTATTGTAAAAATATTATTACATAGGATGAAATTTAAAATAAGTTTATTGATAATTAAATTTAATTTTTTTTATCAATGAATATACCTGTGTACTTTTAACATTTTTTAATCATCGTTTATCATTTGTAAAATGACACAAAAGCATTATTGTATTACTGTACCTTAATTTTTTTTTAAATATTGAAATGCATCATTCAATACAGAAACGATATTAGAAATGAATTCAACTATTTCAATATTTTGTATATTTATAACTTACACAGATGTCACGCAATAAGTCCAGACTTGAAGGCATGCAAAAAGGTATTACTCTCTCGTAACAGACATTATATTATATAACATACAATTTGTCTATATGTATTAAAACATATATCCAGTGTTGACAAATTCTTTTGCACGAGTAACTTAATGGGCCACCACCCTATGCGGTTCTACGAAATCTTAACAAATTAAGTGCTTTGTTGCCAGCTGGGGCTCCGCTTGTTTTGATAGGATTCACTCATAAGTGGTAGCGTTTTAAACTAACTTAGTACGTATCGCAAATGTAATGAAATCTTCTCAATACAGGCTCGTTATAATTGTAAGGAAAAAAAGATAAACGTCATTTACTTTTTACTCTGAGAAGAAGTTCATTCAATTTAAAAATATTGGTTTGTTTATATTTTTTATTTATGATTCATAAACATTACATAATATTTATACTAATTAATAAGTCACTGATTATTATTAATTATTTAATTAGCTATTTTAATTAATTAGAAAACATTGTAAGTTTGTAGAACTTCAGGTCCTTATATGACAAAAATTACAGATCTAATCGCTTATACCTTGTACCATGTTCGCAACTCAAAAGAGATAATTATACCATCCAAGGTGGTACCGTCCCCCGCTGACGAAGCACACATGGCGTCACTAATTAAAGCCATGGCTGTCCCATCACTACACGCCATCACACTCGTTACACTAAACAATATGTAATTAATAGATCGCTATAGTTTCAAAAGTTACATAATTTCTAATGTTAAATTAAATTATAGAGTATTGATAACATTAAGTTACATTAAAGAATATTTTTATCATTAAATTACTATACAGAATTTTTGTCGAGGTCGGGGCACAAATTTTCGGAACTGATTGCTGATCTGTCATTAAAAGGACGCGATTTTTTTTTTTTTTATGTTATTCCTTGGTGCTAAATGTTCTGTGAAGACAAGTTTCCTGTAATTTGACGAATTAAAGATAATCATTTTAATCCATAATTTTGTATGCAATTTTGTGACTTCGTGTAGAAATTAGATATTCGTTTGTGTTAAATGCATTTAAAAAAAAAAAGAGGAATAATAGTTCTTCTTCTTTGCGGTTCTTCTCGTTCGACGGTAAAGAATAATTTATGAATGAATCAACGGTAGATGATGATAAGATAACTGTGAAAAGTATATGATTTGATAAAGATTTATTTTGATACACGAAAACTATGGTGTCAAAATATTATTACAATATATTAATATATCGATTTTTCCATAGTGCTTTCAAATCTATTAAAGGTTTTAATTATAGTGCACCTGTTGCGAACTGTCCGATTTGTAAGTGTATTTTATAATGTCATCTGTGCAAATGGCACAGATACGACGTGACTCCAGAGCTGGTATTTTTTTAACGAACTCTTAATTAATATCATATCCGTGTAATATTGCTAATCACGATTTAAAAGTTCAGATACGATACTATTTGAATGAAGCATATATTTAATTGTGGATACCAAGTAACCATGCCATTGCTAACTAAAGTTTATACATATACTTTAAACTTACAAAAAAGTTAATAAACTCGATTGCCCTCGAAATATCCATGTATTTTATTCAGAGTCACATATCTCGCAATCTCCCTAAAATATTTATAATTGTTATATTCCATATTCATCATCCAATAATCCGCCACGTGTCCAAATATTCACAAGTCAATTAAGCCAACGGATGTCTGTACGGAAGCTGGCAAAAAATCCGTCTAATTTAAGACGACAAGCATTTTTTATACAGCTTCACAGGTTTTTATGTACACTTAAATTTTTTATATCATACTCGAAAGTTCGACGTCGTAAATTAATAAGAACTAAAAAAAGTCACGTGTGTTTATATGAATATATAAAAACTATATGTTGAATATAGATAGATAGATTTATTTAAATAATATATAATAACTATGCGGTTTATATTTGAAAATTATATCAGTGATTTGTTTAAATAATGTTACAACAGCCGTTGCTTAACATTAAAGTTTATGTTAAGATTGAGAACATTTTCTGAATAAAAAAAGAGATCTGTCGTGGGACACCCGGTCAGAACGACCTTGTTTTCTTTATATATGTTAAATAACAGATAATTAAACAGATTAGCAACGTTCTAGAATAATGAAATGTGAATAAATAAGAAAAATGAGCGCAAATAATGATATATAGGTAAATCCGTTTATAACAAAAAGAGACAAAGGTAGTGAATGAGAAAGATAGTGAGAGGTGGAAAGGTCGGCTGGAGGATTTCTGCTAGTTTCTCTACTGTATATACCGTATACGGGTAAAAGACCTTCTTTCAAAAATAAAATAACAATAAATATCTATATGATATTAAGCTATACTAATATTATAGATGCGAAATCAACTCTGTCCGTTAGTTGCTCTATCGCGGGCAAACTACTGAACCGAATTTTAAGCAATTTTGTATTAAGTAGACTTGAACCTAAACGAAGCACATAGATTACTTTTTTGCCTAACACCTGACAACCAACCATTCAAACGGGAGCGACGCGTGGGCAACAACAAGTACTCCATGTAACTAAAAATATCAATGGAATATGTGAAATTTACGACCTACAAATAAATTTTGTTTGGAGGCAATTAATAAGCGTGTTAAACAATGCATTGTCTACTTCTTGCAGCGTCTATAACTGAGGCCATAAGTTTATTTACTCAACACAATTACGTAACAGGCCTGTGTTTACCCAGAGTGTAAGGTGTGCAAAAAATCCGGGCGCCGCGTGTTTGGATCGCCTCGCCGATATAATCAATTCTTGGACCAAAAGTCAAGCGCCCCAGAAAGTCTCTTAAAAAATATTTTTGTTTGGAGGGGAGATCGCCAGAACACTGTTTATAATCGGACGCTTGTTGTCCGTAATGGAGCTGTTTTGTAGTATTATTTATTTTCTGACACAAACGCAAATAAATGTAAAGACGATTTATATAAAACAAATCTTAATTTATCAATATTTTCAAGTACGGTTTCCAGTATTTTTCATCGTAATTATACCAGTTAGATGTTACGTTATTCCCAGCTTAGAATGTGGATCCTACCGAGAAGAGCCACGAGGAACTCGTCGTGTAATTGCAATACAAATTATATATAAGTATGTATTAATTATTTGTACGTATGGAGGTAGTATTCTTTGGTTTTTATGCAGGATATAAATATACATTTAATTGCATTTAATTTAACATAAAAATGTGATTGATTAGTAGAAAAGAATGGCTACTAAATTAATTGCCTGTTTCTCTGGTGCTAAACTTAAAGCTCATTTAATATTCTAAAATAATTTAAAACTGCTTGTAAAAGGTTAGCGAAACAAAGTACATATTTTTCATGAGTATATAAGTGCCTCAATGGCTCAAAGGTATACGACCAAGCGATGTATTAGTCGCACGTTGAATCCTGACTCATTGGGCTACTCTCGTATACTATCTGAATTCTCGTGTATAACTGAAATATCGTCTATAAGCTTAAATTTAGAAAAGATTAGTCTCCTATTTTTGAAGATTATTTAAAAACATATGATTGTATAGTTGTACTTCCAAATGTTTAAACGGATAGATAGATTCTTATGAGGTATATAAGTTCATGACGTCGAATATGATACCGAATATAATAACCTTTGTTTGAAATTATTCCCAACGCACAGCTAGTATTGAGATTGTATACGTTTAACACAAAATCTTCGAACTAAACCTAACATTGTTTATATTGCTAAGTGCCACTAATTAATTCACTATTATATTACAGATCGTCCGTATGTATGCGACTTGAATGTTCATATTCATAGCAAGAAAAGCAACGTTAATTGATTCCTCGTTTCCTTCAATGTATGCCATAAGTTTATACGATCTAAAATATTCTCCAATCCAACGTGTTAAATGTTAAATTGCTGGAAGTGTTTTTCGAGTTACGTCGTTTCATTCCGAGAAGTGTATATGCAATCTCCGGGGATTATTATGTACAGAGTGATTTTAAGTTGATGAGATTATTTTGATTAAATATAAAGGAGATTCATTTGAATACATTCTCTCAAATGCAAATAATATTGATCATTTTATATCTCGGTATCTCGGGCACTTGTTCATATTTAAGGAGAATAAGATTAATCATTCGAAATTGTATGTTTAAAATGCATTCAATAGGCAGACTGGCAAGTGGGACACCTGATGGAATGTGGTCACCACCATAGTCATGTCATAGATATTGACAATGAAAGAAATATTAATATCGTCTATAGTTACACTGGCTTCAAAACTTCGAACAAAATAATACTAGGTATTGCTGTTTGAAGGTAGAATAATTGATGAGGAGGTGGATCTACCCAGATTTCACAAAGCCAATTATGACGGCTTTTAGGACGTTACATTGAACTGAGAACACTAGTTCGTATGACGCAAGATTTGTACCAACAGACATTGATATTTATCGCATGTATATCGCCATTATTATAATCTTTCTTATGTTAACCGGGTTTTGTTTGTTTTGTTTATATAATAAATAATATAAATGGTATGCGATGTTCGCAGTATGTTTTATTCTTTTTATTTTTATCTTATAATATAAATTGCTAGTCGTAAGAAAATAACGCCACAATTTTTTAATCGAGTTAGCGTTGTGAGTTTTTACAATCACTCTGTATACAGCTGGTTGGCATGTCATCTGTTAAGTGTTTTTGTCATCCCCCGCGGTGAGGTGCGCTTGTTGAGCTGCGCGTGCGCAAGATGTTCACTTTTGATTTGACGTATGAGATCTAATTGTGACATCATTTGTTTGAATGCACTGTTGATATAAGCCGTGCCTACTTTTTTTTTGTTTGGGAGGGAAATTTTGCTGTCTTTTTCTCTCTCAGACTAAACGTACGGAACGAGACATGACCTTGTCATTTTCACTTTTAGCGCGACCAGAGAATTCACTTGTGATTATATGTGATAGCTGTAGAGTCAAATTACTAAATAAAAATAATTCTCCATGTTGGATTTGTTCATAGAAACTTTTATTTCATATTCGACTCGGTAATGTTCGGGAAAACTACTTCAATACTAAAAACTTTTTTTTTTTTTAATTTTAGTACAACCCGTTTTACACCTGTCATTACAATAAATCCTTCATTCAATTACAAAGTGATACTTAAATTGGCTTAATATTTCAGATTTGATTGCGATATATAATATAGAACCAAGTTAATATTATTATAAGGTTTATGACTTATTCACTGCAACGTTTAAGATCCAAGAGTTCTATTGACTGGGTTTTAAAAAATACATACCAGTCTTTGAATACCGAAAAATATAATTGATTTAAATTCCGAGAATGAAATAAATTATCTTTCATTTCTATTTTAGGTATTAATAGAATATTTCACTGAAAATCATATCCCAATTGCGTAACGGAAACATGTGAAAACCAACAAATTTCAATGGACATTAATATTGTGTGATCAGTTGTAATTAAATTATACTCGTGCTGATTAATTCATTGGATTTTCAGCTTAATTACGTTGATGTAAATCACATAATCGTGTACACATCACAGGCCATCATTTGATATTCATAATTCGAATACAAATAGATGGGTCTTTGAACGATTCACTTTTGGAAATAATACCTATTACATTAAACGATTACTGTACAAAGAACTCTATGCTGCTGAGACAAAGTTTATTTTTCCTTGTTGCACTAATAACATGAGCGAACGAGCAACCTCGCCCAGGGTTGCCAAGCAACGAAATTGGCTTCCTACGAGAATAATCTCATACAATATCATCATAATGATAGTCTGTTTTTATGTTTATTTAGTAAACAGGATGAATGAGATAGGACTGCGATTAATATATTGATAGTCTACTGTCATAAATCAATGAAGCGGTATTATATAGATTAAATTATATTAAGGAAGTGATAAAAAGAATCAACAACTGTCAGGTAAGTATCAGGTTCAAAGTTTTAGGCTTATTTATAAGATGTCATTAGTCTTATTATATTTGTTGTTGATTTAAAAAGATTCTTCCGATTGATGTCCAATTTATATGTATATTATATTTTTATTTAAAAAAATCGCGGGTGACATCCCTAATTCATATTTCGTTAGTCCACGACCGCGAAATGGGTCGTCAAATCGTCGGTCGATTGGCCGTCGAAAGTTGAATGTAAATTAATAAACACCAATAGGGAGTTTAATGTTTAATGCATTAAGTCGTAAATCTTGTAAAGCCTCGTTAAATTACTAATGAGCTGACGTACTGTCTTGGCCCCCTCTCTTGACGGATTCAAATTCGATAATAAATGTTTTCTACGTTTATTTTTATAAGTCAATTTCTTTCCACTGTAAAGTCATTAAATCCTTATTTTTTTATACTTTATGTATCGTAAAAGTAAATGTTCGAATTTCAAATTTATATACACTAACATAATGTTACTACTATGTGCTACATCTCACTTCTCATTCAAATCAAATTGAATATATTTTAATCAAGTTAAATTTACAATAAAGCTTTTTTAAAACGTCAATATTGTGACTTGACCACCGTTTCGGAAGGCTGCCTCTAACGAAAGTAACTCACTTTGTGTTTAATTTTAATTTATTGATTAAGTGTTTGTTTGTCAGTTGAATATTTTATAATGTTACCGTTGAAAATGTAATATTAAAACACTTTTCTAGAAATGAGAGTCAGCCCTAAATACAATCCGATTTATGACCGCCAAATCGTCGATTACGCCGACCATTGGATACGTAATTTAAATTAATAAACAGCACCGACCATTAATGTTTGATGGATGGAGCAATAATCGCGTCGTGACAGCCCTGCCTCAAACGGCCCGCCTCATTAGAGCACAAAAACGCGCCGCGGCGGGAGATCACTACGGCAACTCTTGTTTGCTTCAGTTTTTATACACGTTCCGTGTTGTACAACCCTGGGTGGATAATCCAGTGGATATGGCGTCAGCTAGAGCTATATTACGCTATGATTCGAAATTCAATTGCTTGAATTTAACGGTTTAGTTGATTAGTGAATGACTTTGATACAATATAATTGAATTTCAACTAATGTTATATAAACCTATTCTTAACGAAATTTTACTGAAGTCGAGAGACATAGATATATACAAGAATCTTTTATTATTATGATTATTCAGGATTATCTATATGAAATATTTAACTTGCTTAAGTTTTATTATGTGTGGTTATTATATCCTGTTGGTCTAGTTGCAAAACCACTTGGGTAGAAAATTATCCCGCTAAATGTCAATAGTTTCTATAGATGAGAGTTGAATCTAGGTATTGTTATATTTTTGACCTTTATTTGGTATTGTAAATAGGCAAAGGTTATTCACGATTAGAGGGCTGGTTGCTGATTTGACGTCAACATAAAAAATGATTAGCATTGTACATAAGCATCAGTGGATAGTCAGCTTTAGTCGTTTAAGGTTGTCATTTTTTGCGACAATTATTATACGACAGAAGTTAAATACATTTCTTTTTGTAGAAGTAATAATTTTATATGTAACTAATTAAAAAAAAATACTGTTAATTAATGTTTCGTGAAAATACTATCTATTTCAAAATTTTAATTAGAACAATTATAATTACGGTATTATATTAAGCGAAATATTTTTTACAACGTACATCAATTAACTTTGGTAATTAATTATTTTTTACGCAGTTTTGGTTAAACCAAATCCAGTCTATTGAACATAAATAATAAAAGGTATTATCCGTCCGGTTTTAAAAGGCACATGTTGATTTCTGGAAGCCGGCTATAAATCTAACGTTAAACTTCTCGCTCCTAGTATCCTAGTGGCAGGGCTACCGGCATTCCGATCTAATGCGACAGCAACCGTTAAATTTTAATCTTCCTTTTTTAAATACGGGAATTTGATTGGTCAATTGTGTGTTTTTATAACGTTCGTTTGAAGGTTTTCGGTCTATAAAATACCAATGTAGACACAAAAAAACTACTACCAGACAGACTATTTATTTTTTATGTGATACTTTTTCATTTAATTATACATTTAAAAGGAATGATTATTAATAATATAATAGATAGAATAAAATCAAATTAGGAACATTGTTCTGACTAAAATATGACAATGAAAAAGTTTGACAAAGTTTAAACATAACAAAGACATCATGGAACTGTTTACGCCGCGCTGCGTCGCTGAGGGATGATAGATATATTTACATGGTGCAATTCATCAGACATATTATATAGACTACCTGACAAGGTATTCACAGCTGAGCAATGTGTTGATTAATATAAACTAACTACATTAAAACACAAATACCCATAAAGTTCACTTGTTTTTTGCATTGAGCCAAGTTAGTACTTCTATAACATGCAACAGCCTATATAAACTTAAAACATGCTTTAAATATACTTTAATAATGAAATAATATGTAATAGATTTCTATCAGTGCCGTCTTTGCGTATATAATTTTATCAAAACTTATATTAAAAACTAGATGTTTTTGTATCTGAGTGTAATATAGTTTTTATCTATCTATTTTATTGTACACCAAAATACAAGTAGCAGTATACGCTTATTAATGATAGATACCTAATATAAGATTCTAAATTAAAATAAAAACATACCTTATTCAAGTAGGCTTATGAAACCATTTCTGATAACAGAAAATAAAAGAATATTTATTAATTAATAATATCGATATTTGTATACGCGTGCACAACCCTAGCGAGAGTTCCAATACTAATGAAGACAAGCCTTTCTCTTGACTGTCTCGAGATGTTATTTGATGGATTAATATGATTTAGTTTAATGCTTTACTTTACATGTATATTTTATTAATCCAAGTGTTAATAATTATGACAATTTTAATGTCTTGTTATTTATAGAATATAAAAGGAAGGTATTAAGGGTGCTTGATGTGGGTTGTTTAAATAATTCACTTTCGTTTGTATTCGAATACGTTTATTTAAACGTGATTTGTAGTCTACGACTTCCGCTGTTCGGTACTATGATTAAGTATTACAGAATATGTTTTAAAATAACTATCTATTTTAACGTGTCATATAAAGGATGGAACTCTATCAGTAAGCCTATGTACACGTGTAGCCAGTGGAATTTTTAGTCATATGCATGTAACGATGGCTAATGCAATAAAGTCTTATTTTGTATAAACCAAAACCTCACTCATTGTGCTGACTTTAATCATTTTACTTGGTGGTAGGGCTTTGTGCAAGCCCGTCTGGGTAGGTACCACTCATCAAATATTCTACCGCCAAGCAGCAGTACTCAGTATTGTTGTGTTTCGGTTTGAAGGGTGAGTGAGTCAGTGTAACTACAGGTACAAGGGACATAATATCTTAGTTCCCAAGGTTGGTGGCGTATTGGTGATGTAAGGAATGGTTAATATTTTTACAGCGCCAATGTCTATGGGCGGTGGTGACCACTTACCATCAGGTGGCCCATTTGCTCGTCCGCCTACCGATACCATAAAAAAAAACTTGTCAAGTTTTTAAAATTTATATTTACTTTAGTCTATATATATTTTTAATAAATAAAAAAATATTGGACGACATCACATACATCACTCTGATCCCAATGTAAGTAGCTAAAGCACTTGTGATATGGAAATCAGAAGTAACGACGGTAGCACAAACACCCAGACCCAAGACAACATAGAAAACTAATGAACTTTTTCCACATCGACTCGGCGGGGACTCGAACCCGGGACTCGGAGTGGCGTACCCATGAAAACCGGTGTACACAGTACTCGACCACGGAGTTCGTCGATTTTTCCTAGATATTCTAAGTAAAGTCGTCTGTATTGAACAGTATTCAAAGTCTCTTTCGGCACATAGTTTCATGTGGGTTGAAGTAATCTTTTACAATCAGGGCTTTGATATAAAAAAATATCAATATATATTCAAGGAGAGAAGCCAAAAAATTACCTTTGATAAATTTACTTTGTGGTAGGGTTTTGTGCAAGCCCGTCTGAGTAGGTACCACTCACTCGTCAGATAATCTACCACCAAACAGCAATACTCAGTATTGTGGTGTCCCAGTTTATGTATAGGCACAAGGGACATCTTAGTTCCCAAGGTTGGTGGCGCATTGGCGATGTGACGGGTGATTAATATTTCTAACAGCATTGTCTATGGTGACCACTTACCATCAGGTGGCCCATTTGCTCATCCGCCTATATATAACATAAAAATAATAACTTTGATATAAAATGTGATTATTTTCAATAAAGATACAATTTCAAAAGTGTCTTTAGTAACAAAATAACAGCTTTATTCCAACTGATGGTCATTTAGATAATAGCAATTAAAGCACACGCCGGTGTCTCTCACTCATATGTGATTACAACATAATTACTATAAAGGTAATTTTATTTTAATGACAAACAATATATGTATACTGTGACTTTTGTTCGTTCAAATACAGCATAAAATATTTCTTTAATAATGTTAACCTTAACCGAATTTTGCAACGGTTCAGCCAGCTGGTTTATAGTACGGTTGAACACAAACATTATATGTTATATATATATATATATATATATATATATACGCGCAAACACAGTTGCACTCAGTTTTTTTACTCCCATTTTCCAAACCGTCACGATCGGAGAGAGATCACGGGTAAAAACTGCTTACTTCTAAATCTCTCTCTCTTCTAGATTTCTCGACAGAACATAAAATTTCTCGGAGTCTCGTGAACAAGACATTCGTAGATAATGTCGAAATATCGAGCTCCACCAAATAAAAATAAAAAAACATGGTAAATATCCCGTTTTAAATACTGTTAGTAATAAAAATAACAATGTTAATTTAAAATCTTATATAGAACATAAAATTACTTTTATGGACCTTGATCCGAATTCAAATCTGGGAACTCGAGGTTTCTTATAAGTTAAACGAGGTACTCATTTATCACTATTTAAGTATATCCAAACTGAACATTGTTATTTATAGAAATTGCTACCGTACTCTACGAAAAGGTTAATTTCATAACGTACACGAATGTTGTAAGCGAACATTGTAAACTAAATATATTATAACTGTACTTGTTTACTAGAAGTATTGAATATTTTATTTGCATTAATATATTTATTGTATTTGTTCTATGTACCTGTATCAATTTGCATATCGACCTTTTTAACCTAGCATGTATTTTCCTTAACAGCGAACAATTAAAAAAAAAGGATTTTTTTTTGACAAATTAATGAGAAAAAGGTACTGAACTGCTTTGTCTTTGTACATATAGAGTAGCGACCCGTCCCGATATATCATAACATAACATCAATATAATTATACCCTATAGTACTTATATATAATGTAGCTGTCTAGAACACCTTTCTTAAACCGCCAACGCATCTCCTAACTCTGGTGTCACAGATGTCCATGTGGACACTTTCCACCAGGTGAGCCTCCGCTTGCCATAAAAAAAAAACAGTGAATTTTTAGAATCGAACCATTCGTTCTGAAAAAATATCTCCTGCAAACAAACAAACTTTTACAGTTTTATGATTAGTATAGGTGTTAATCATATTCAGTGTTAATTTGCAAAGTGCTATAATCAAAGGCACGGATTAATCGGTCACGTGTTGGTAAAAGGCCACTTCTAGTATATTGGCACTGTAATAACCATTAGTCATTCCTTACATCGACGTGCAATCGAAGGCCTTTGTAACTGTAATACCTATCTCACTTAATCTTCATACTGAACCGGCAAATGCAGAAATTGCTTACTGACGTTTGATGTGTTTAACGTAGATATGTTGTATATTAATAAATTTATATCGTATGTTAAAAAATATATGTATAACCACTAAACAATAGTGTATAATAACAAAATAGGGTAAGTTTGTTTTTTTTTTTTTATTTGTATAATGTATAGGACTGTATTTAAGTAAAATATAACTCTTTACTAGTGTTTCTTGTCGGTTCTAATCATAATCTACATTTATTTATTTGTTTCCAGAGGGCAAACTCTTTTAAAATTATTCCACCCGTCATAGTACCCTGTTTAGTCAAGCGTAACATCAATTACAAAGAACCAAAATCACTTTGATCTATACCGCCCAATCTCAGAATTTTTACTCTCTAATTTAAGAAGATATACCTAAAATAGGTTTTATTTTGTAAATTCTCTTCATGCCTGTTAAGATTTTTAAGAGATTAACGTAATGTTATCAAAGTCTATTAATAACTGTTACATTTATAAACGAAATAACAGAGACTCATCACAAGGTCTCGTATAGTATAGGTCCGATTGACTTTAAATTTAGCATAGTTACTGCGTTCGTGACGTAGACGCGCACTAAGATATCATAGGTTGGCGGACGAGAAAATGGGCCACCATTGTAAGTTAGCACCACCGGTAGACATTGGCGATGTTAGAAATATTAACCATATCTTAAATCGCCAAGGAACAAACCTTGAACTAAGATGTTGCAGCCGAAACTGTTTAAACTGGAACACAACAGCATTCATTATTGGTATTTGACGGTAGAACATATTATGGTGGTACTCAGATGGGTTTGGATGAAGCACTACACTACAAGTAGACATCACATCCCTCGCAATTTTACTGTATATATTAATCTGTATAAAAACACGTTTATTCCATCGCAAAGGCTTTAATTTCTTCCAATCACACAAATAAACAATGAAACAAAATCAGAAGTGCACTCATCGTCCACTTAACGATACAATTTTAAATATACAATCACGTTACCATTAAATGATCCTTATCACGTTGCAATAAGAGCTACAATGCTGTCATTTTATTATTAATAGTTAGTGATGTAAATTTGTATTATCGCACTTATTTAGGTGGTAGTGTTGGGAACGAATGTCGATACTTGTTCAATTGATTGAGATTGATACAATAGTTTATAATGGCTTCAACAATTAATTTTCACGCGTAAAGGCTATTTAGTATTTCGATTTCTGTATGTAAAATGACAAACTTAACTAGGTTTGCGTATGTTGTATATACGATAAACAATATTGTAATTCAAATGTATTTAATTAACACGCGTGAGTTGTTTAATTGGCGGAAAGTAATAACTACTGAGTTTCTTGCCGGTTTTTCGTGGTAGAATCTACATTCCCATATGTATGCATCTCTTACTAATAATGTGCTTAGATTTTTGTTACTTAATCGTGTCTGACCTGCTAAATATATTCTAAATAAACTTGGTAAATGAGTAGTGTATATTATGGAATAATAAACGAGGTATTTTTTAAATTCATATCACAAATTATATCTTCTTACAAAGCGAGCAACTAGAAATGACATTTTGCAATAAAACAAGACAGTAATAACAATTTACGTACAATAGTATCGATATCACTATAATTACATCCCTAACCCTGTCAATCCCCAATAATTTCGAAAATACATTTCCCTTCACTTAGGAATCTCGTAAACCATATTCAGCTTTATTCACAATCACTGCGAAAAGGACGGATGTACATTTATTTGTGTGTTAAAAAGAGATGGCAACAAAACAGGATGACGAACGCTTTTATGAAACGAGTAATGGGTTAAATTTACGTTTAATTTGTATTTTAATAAGCGATGTCATAAAGTGCTACGAATAATGCTGTCTGTTTACGGTCGATTGTTTACGAGGCCTCATGTTTTGACTTTTAACTTGTGCTATAATACTAGAAATACTGTTCTGTGTTCGTAAATTTAGCCTTATTAGATTAGATAGGGTTAGTAGATTTAAACTTTCTGGCCGGTTCTTCTCGGTAGAATCTTCATTCCGAAACGGTGGTAGCTTCACTTAATATAATTTATTAAATGACGATTCAAAAGTGTTTGTATGTTTGTTTGTAAATATTTTGATTTTAATTTTACATGTGAGTAAATATATCCGCGATTTAAACTTGGGCTGTGTGCAAACCCATCTGTTTATTATATAATATAATATATTAATAATATATTTTACCGCCAAATATATATATTTAGTATTGCTGTGTTCCGGTTTGACGGGTGTGTGAGCCAGTGTTATTATAGGCACAACAGACATGACATAACATCTTTATTCCCAAACAGGTGGCGTATTGACTGTCTAAGGGAATGTTAGTATTTCTTACAAGGACAATTTCGATAGGTAATGGTTACATACTTACTTGCCAGTCTGCCTGTCTTTAAAAAAAGATCTCCGGCCGCGTTCCACACGTTTTAACCACTGTACCGTGTCGTCTCTCATTAATTATATTATTTACGATTTAACGATACGCACTCAACATATGACACACGCTTCCCTGTCTATGTTCCCAGCACTTTCTAGGAATTTCAGCGAAATAAATTGCATTGATGTGTGATTTATTCAGTCATTACTCGTTAAATACAGAGTGTATACAATGTTGTGTTTTATTTATTAATATTATAACTAGCATTTTCGTATTGGGATATCGCGTTACTAGGCGATAATTTTATTATACTGACGATATAAGATTAATTTATTTTTCACACTCGCTGCGCTATCGAAGCCGGATTTTAGTGTCGTGATCTGAGTGGATCTGCCAAGGGCTATTATTATTAATATGCAATTGTATGATAAAAGAATACTTAGCGTGTGAGATGTATGTTAAAAAAACTCAAACAGCAACGTTATATATTTTATTAGCTCGAGATTATTTTTTTTTAATTTGCCCAGTGGCTAAATTAACTATGCTCAAATGTATTCTCTCATTTATCTCCGGTAGTTGACCACTGACTTATACATAATATACCAGTATCATTCAATACATACCACACATAACAATTTATGACGTATCAAGATCGTGGCATGCGGAAGTTTAGCCGTCATTAGCAATGTGCTAACAAATATAAACTATTTCTTACATCTTACCATTAAACTAGGATGTCCTTTTTAAATTCATCCACCCGCATTGGAGCAGCGTGGCGGAATAAGCTCCAAATCTTCTTAAGTAAAGGAGTTCGCCCAGCAATGACATACCTATAACCTATTCCAATGGTAGTAGGTATAAAGATAGACAGACCTTAGATTTACGTATTTCATGCGATTTTCATTTAACACCTTAACTTTACTTCCAAAATTCCGATAACAGTTTTGTCGACGTTCAAAACGCCATTTTTTTGCAAATCCATAGTGAATATCATAGATTAATCAAGCGCTCACCAATGATAGCGCGTCAATTTGCTGTCGAATGTTGTTTATTTGGCTCTCATTTTATGGTTGAAATAGAGTATACAGACTGATATTGTTAGTTGTAGTTTGTATATTCTATAACGGTAGCTTTACGTTCAATTCATAACTAATTTAATTAATACCTGTAATTGCCTGGAAAGCGAATTCGTTGAACCATAGTTTATTTAACCCAACTTCCAAAAATCTTTAGTTTAACTTAAGTTATAATTAAGAAATGAGTCAATATTTCTATGAATTGGTTTAACGTCAAGAGTTTGTCAAAGATACATTTGATACGGTTTAATTTGTTATAGATGAATGAAAAGTTATAACACAATTATTACTGAGAAGCAAGTCAATGTATATGCAATATTTAATGCTTCAACTGCCTTATTGACGCAGTGGCTTGCTTATAAGTCTATGGATTTTGGTTTAAATCCATTTCAGGTAATTCAATTCTTTCCAAGAAACCCAATGTTGGAAAATTAAAAATATTACACCGTCGCGTTAAACTGTACGTCCTTATGTTGGATCTTGTACTTTGTACTCCCTTGACAGTTTGTTAGTCTTCGAGATTGGTCACAATGTTCCAAATTTGGCTCGTGGGAAGACGTGCAAAGCTCAAGAGAATCGTTACGAACGGTAAATCTAATAGTAATTTGTAGTCAACATTGGTTTCAGTACGGCTGCGCTACGATATGTTTCTACATAGCTACGTCTCAATTAGTGAACGTCCGTCCATACCCGATTATGTTACAATATTCAGAGCAAGTCGGAAATAATAGTTCTCTTGACAACCCTAAAACAACATGGCGTCTGAACTGATACATTTAGAGCAACCTGTATAGCGGCCGTCCATTTCGCGCCAATTACACTGTGTCAAACATTCCATACTCTAAGAGGATCTCGTAAATAGCACATACTAAAGTAATCTTTAAAGTCCTATAATTAAGAACCGAATCAGCGTGCCGATGTTGATCGAGCGTGCAAATGATGCAGACCGTATAATAACGCCGTTGTTGAAGTATAATATATTCTAAACAACAAGTGTTAAGGCTTAAATTAGCTTGGATGGGAGATCAAAGACCAAACTCATGCCGTTGTATGATGTACTGCACAATAATATGGAGATATTCGAAAATGGTATTTAAGGGGAAGCTCTATTAGTGTTACTTCATAAATAGGTTTTCCCATTTTTTACGTGAGCATGAAATACTTTTTATTTAGTAAGTTATTAAAAGAAAAGTTTAAATTTCGATCATGATTATAAAAGAAAAATAATCCCTTTCTCTTGGGCATTTAATTTATCCTACAATTAATATGTTATCATTAAATCCAGCGCTATATTACTCAGCATATCGTAATGATCATGGACACGCAGTTAACATCATAATGAAGAAGCAATTTGGCGCAGCGCTGAGGAAGCGATTATTCTTGTAAAATCATGAAATTGAAATGCGTTTGATCGTCTTCTTAGAATCTGCTATTTCTGACCTTGATTTATGTCGATTTCGCTCTGGAGTAATTGACGGTAACTGCCACTTGCACTGCTTTACTTTGGCATAATTTACTGAGCGTATTTGCTCAGTTTAGTAAAACCGTTCTGTAACACAATACTGTTAAGTGTTCAAGGGTTCAACAATAAATTAAAAAATATATTTTAAAATTAATAAGAGTCGATGAAACCAAAGTCCTTGATCCGTTAAGTTTCTTTCGTCGGTTCTTCTAAGGTCAGTAAGGTAAGTATTTCTTTATGAATTAGTGTATAGTTGTTGGTCGATTAAAATAAATAAGTTTTCTCGATTTAATACTATTGAGACTCCTTTTTATAAAGCGTATTATTTTTTTTTCTCGTTAACTCGTCAATGGGCAAATTACCATTTCTTCAAATATAAAAAGTAAAAAAATAAAATGTTTTGTAAATTACATGAGTACTTTAATTTAATTGTAAATATTATAAACGAAGTTTAAGCTTATTCATCGCATTTGTAATGCAAACCTAATATTCTTAGCGTTATAAGTACTGATATTATGAATCCTTGAAAAATTTGATTTTTGGTATCTATAAAGGCTTAATATTTAAATTAAATTAAAGTTAATTGAATAATACTCTTAATTAATTTACAATACGCCTTAACTATTAAAATTTTGTTAAACAATTTAATCAAAAGAAGCTACGCCTTAACAGGCAACCATAGAGTATTTAACGGTATATTACAGAGCAGGCAATTTGGCGCGACGCAGAGGAAGACGATATCTACCCGGTGTCGCGTTTGATCGTTCCCTGAGTCAGCGCTATTCCTGTACCTGATTAATGTCGGTATCGTTTTGCGATAATTGGCGGTAATATTGTTATTTTAGTTCTGATTTAAGTGATTTATGTTTTTTAATATTAATGTATTGAATAATTTCGAATAACGTGATTTTCGAAACTTTGTCGTTAATTGGTGCTAGCTAATGTTTATTAATAAACGGTTGCTATAATTACACTCTGTACAGATCAAGTACATTTGTTACTGAAATTCCGTATATCACGCTAAAATTGAAATGTGAAAATATATAAAATGAGTAGTTTTACTTCTGTTAGGTGTACGCGTAACGTTATGTATCTAAAATTTAAAACTTTAAAAATCCTCAGGTTAAATATCACCGAAAATACTGCAGCCACCTCTATAATTTTTAATGTGGCTACATCGAGGCTGAGGTACTTAATAAAAAGCTAAGCGCTGACAGCCCTAGTTTCGTCAGAGGTTAATTAGCGCAGCCCTCGCGGGCCCCCACGGCGACTTTATGACGATTTAATATTTTTTTCTTTGTTATCTGTGCCAATTATTTTCTTTGTACCATTCGTGCTTGTAATTTCTTTATTAGGACTTATAATTGTGGACTTTTCTTCTTAATGATCATCTTTCGTTGTCGCATTATTTATTATGATTATTTCATTTGCGGTGTATATAATAGTTCTACCCGTTGCGGCTTCGTCTTTAGAAATACGTACAAATACATTAGTTCGTTTTTTGAATCCCATAAGCGTGTATGACCAATATTGATTTATTTTGTGACTTTATTTGTATAAACGGGCCGTATTATTCATTTACCTTAGTGTGCTAACAAGAACGAAACACATGTATAAAATAACGTCTATAAAAATGATAATTCATTTATTGTCAACTTCTCAAATCACTTCAGACATGTTATGATCGAGTTCTACATCGTAGTTTGAGTTTATTCATTTACCTGTACAATAGTTTTCATTGTTTTTTTTTTCTTTTTGCTTCACAGTTTTAAACTTACAGACTACAAAGGACCAACAATTTTACAGTAGCGCACATATATTACAATTTTGGTGGTATGAGTTTAAACGTTTAAACCTTTGTTGCCCGAGGCTTTTCTCGCAGTGGAAATCTTCAGAAAGATACCCAGGCGCCAAGGGGTAGAATCAGGTCATATAGGATTCTTAACCACTAAAACCACTGCGATGGGCATCTTTGACACGCATCGGAGAGGCTTCGACATCGTGTCAATATAACAACTTGACTTAACCTACAGGTAGAATCAGCATACTAGTATAGGAATTTAATTATATAAATAATCGTACATTCCCCACCATCTAAAATGGAATACGAAATATAAATATTTTTTATTCATTGTAAAAATACCTACATCTACTGCTTTGATTATTATTTGTGTTCGCGTCATCTTGAATATTAAATTTTATTACATATCCTAACACATTCGCAATGCACCATGCGCACAAGAAGTTAATTGCGAGTTTCCTGCGATTGAGTTACACACGCGCCGCGTGCGCGCGCGCCGGCCGCCGCGACGATTGATCTCCTCACATCCGTCGTATGCGCACGCGAGGTACACGAATGTGACTTTTTATCATTAAAATCATTGTATCAATAACATTTTCATTATTGTCTGCATTCATGTTTATAAAACTAATGATAATTGCTAGGAAATTATTCCTAAGCCTACGAGACACCGGAAGCGACTGTCGGGTGAGCTTTTATCAGGCTTAGTATATTTCCCTAGCTGTGATTTTGCAATCGCATTAGACATATTATATACATTTGCGTGTTTGGGGATAAACTAAACGTTTAGGACATGACGATGCGTAACGCAGATATAGATCAAGAAGAACAGTAGTAAGAAATACAGCTTAGAATGGAGCCAAGACTATGAAACAAATGAATCTTATCAACCGGACTGCGCGAGTTCAACTTGGGAGTTGTTGCTTGGCGACTGTTTTTACATGTGCATACATTTACTTTCTAATGGTATCCGGTGGTTACCCTTAAACTCAATTTAATCCCGTGACGTGACTTCAAAAATATACGTAAGATATAAGAGCCTACTTGAATAAATCGTATTCGATTTTGTGGCTGCGGTGAGAGACAAAGTTCGAAAGTTTGATCGCTTTTAATGTAATCTTATCCGTGTATGACTTCTGATTAAAGTGAAGCATCAGCTGGCATATGCCACGCTGCTAGGATAAGGTCCTCGACTTTTGAGGAGAATGTTCGAGCTTATTCCGAGTTGCTCCATGCGGTTTTTGGAATACACATATGGCAGATTTTCATTCACTACACGATCTTTTTATGCGAAGATGAATACAAATTAAGCACATGAAAGTACGACGATGCTTGCCTGGGATAGAATCCGCTATCTTCGGCTTATATCACGTTTTCTCACCACTGGGCCATGTCAACTCTTAGTTCTTTTCAAATAAGACGAATGTTGTTAACCTCCTTATCAAAATGATATCTCTCAATGAGATATATTTTAGTGATAATTCTCGTTCAATCGGCACTATATGTTAGTCCTTAATTGCAAGTTTCCTGAGATCTGATTACGGCCGATTGATTTCTTACGAGTCTCGTCGCCCACGCGCCGGATATTAGAAGTAATTACATTATCATAACGAGTTTTGCCCGCGACTTCGTTTGTCTGGACTTTATGACTAGAATATGCGGATGTGAGATACAATTGCTCGATTTTCATTAGAATACGTTAGATATTTGGCGTAATTCAGAAAAAGATTGATTGTTTGAATTGATGTCATTTATGCCACGGCGTCCAATCTCAAGGGAGACTAAATAACAACACTGGACATATTAGAGTGCACGCTGTGTGTGCAAACGCACAACGTCCTAAGCATTTGTGTCTTTGCGCTCCTTGCGGCTTCTGTCACCATCATAATTATCAGTAATAATAAAACGCAGTTTAAATAAACATCATACGGTTATTATTATGACGAAATTCTCCATAAATTTTATGTTATGAGACAAAGATTATAAAACACTTCTTAAATAGATTGCAACGCAACGCTTCTGTGAAACGCACAGCATCGGCTTAAACTGTCACGAGTTTTAATTTACAAATCCGGAATTCGGACTTAATTTTCCTTAACATCTATCGCTGTTTCGCGGAATCTCTCGGTTTGATTTGGTAACGCGTCGGTAGACCGCGCGTGTTGACGCGGTGTCTTGAAAAATGGCTTAGCATGTGTTAGGCTGTTCTAAATATTCATATTTAAAGTGTGTTTTTAACCTACTTTAAAAAGAAACAGGTTTTCAATTCAGTCGTATTTTTTCATGTTTTTTACCCCAGAACTCTGTCATTTATAAACCAATTTGGATATTTCTCCTTTTTTTGTTTGCGTTTACTTGTGTGGTCGTTTGGTCGATTTAAATTTGGAGAAGAGAAATCTCCCTGAAGGTGTAAGTATACGGAACGATTTTATTTTAAATATTATTTTAAGTTGAATAAGACATTCAGATGTTATCCGCTGTTAATATGAATATTGGTCGTTCCCAATCAAACACTACTGAATCTAATGTGCCTAATTTGTTTTTAGAATTCATTTAAAACGAATAAAACGAAGAAAACAATCGTGAGGGTACCTGCCTGCATTAAAATCGGTCACAGGTGGAGTAAGGTAAACTGACTCCTCAAAAAAAGGCCGTCAATATTGGCAGTTGTCAATACTGACACGAGTTATCAGTACACACTTGTTCCTTGGAAATCGTGTAAAGAACTTGGCCCTGTGCAATACAATTGTCACTCCATTACGTTATAAGTGGAAAGGCAAAGAGAGTCGACGTTGGCACGATCAAGAATTCGTACCCGGGACCTAGTAATTTTCAGCCCTATTGACCACTCGTAAAACGAGGCCAACTTCTAAAAACTCGAACATTAATATTGTAAAATCTGATAAAATAATCTGATTTTCTTTCGAAGTGTTCCTAAATCTTTTCAAGCCAGTAACATTTCATCGCTTCTAATTTACGTATTATTTTTGATCTCCTGTTTTCTATTGGTCGACTAATTTGACAACTGTCCGTCTGTCCGTGTTTTCTCCGTAATATCGCTTGTTCGGTGAAACGCATTAAGCCTCTCAACACATTGATATCTTCTGAGATTCCAACATTTTCGTTGTAGTGATTAACGGGATTATGTTTTGTTTGAATATATTTTCTTAATTTTTTTATATTTAAGTGTTGACGTTTTCTGTCATTTCAGAATCGTTTTGAAACAGGTGACGTTTACGTTAATAATTTAAATTATAGTTTCGTTTTTGAAGTTTTGAGTTTATGTCAAAAGTATATTTTATAATCATTTCATTTGGTATTTGTTTTAAAGCGAACTTTTTAAAACCCATTGATATGTATCTTGAAAATACTAATATTGTAATTTCGAGGAAAATACATTTTTAGCAAATCAGACCTAATGAACCAAGAATGTATTTTATTTAAAAATCTCAAATTTATACAGATATTTCATTTATAGTAATACTTATTGTTGTGGTTGATTGTGGTTTGAGTGAGCCAGTGTAACACAGTTCAAGGGAGATAACATTTTATTTCGCAAAGTTAGTGGCGCATGGCTCAGGTTTGTAAGCACTTAATTATGAACCGCCTAATGGCTCATTTACCAGTCCCCCCACCTATGCCATAAAATAAGTAACTATCACAATCTTAGTCCCGTTTAAGGTCTGAGTGGGCCAGTGTAATTACAGGTACTAAGTACAATCCAGAGATTATTGAGAGTGTCGCAAATGGAAGTTTCTAGGTAGGTAGGTATTTGTGAGGTACTCTATGTATTTTTCTTTACTCCTGATAATGTATGTATATGCTTAATCCACCGACGTTTTGACGTCAAAGCGTAAAACAAATACATAAACAAATCCACTTTTGTGTTTATAATATGAGCATGTTGACTAAAGTAAATGTAATGAGAATCAAAATCAAAAAATACTTTTTCCACGTAGGCTTTTACAAGCACAGTTGAATCGTCAGTTTACAAACTATATTAATTATTAAGTGCTACCACCGGTACATTCTGCTGAGAAGAATCGCCAAGAAACCCAGTAGTTTCTCTTTTTCAAGATTTAAATACAATTACATATGTATATAATGATAATATTAATATACATTAAGTTGGTACTTATAAAATCGAGCTCAGTCAAAAAGAATAATCCTCTTGATGCCGAATATCTCAAACAATCATCAAATGAAACTTCACCGACTCGTTTCATCGCACCCTGCACTCCCCCCGCCCCCCTCCCTTCCGGTGGTGAACGGTGATAACGCACGCCTGGGGGAGGATCGCAGCTACGCTTTTATTTTAATGATGAGTCGCCGTTTAAATTGTGTCTATTACGTGTTTTTGTAGGGTTGCCACCGTTTACTTAATAATTAACGTCAAAGTAAATTTTCTAATATTATGATTTTTTTTGTATGTTAAAAATTATAACAATTCTATACATTATTCCTGAGTGATATATGGCATAATTTAAATTTATAACATAACATTATTTTAATTAATAAATTTAACTCGCGCGAAGCCCGTGAGGATCGCTAGTTCTATACATAGAGGTTTTATTTAAGTTTCAAATTAAATGGTACGAAAGTGAAATATAAAAGTTAGACGAGTTTATCCGGATATGTCCAAAATTAACTCTTTTAAGTTGAGATAATTTAGACGATATTAATTATGATTAATAAAAGTATCAGCAGAGTAGCATATTCGCAGTTTACATTTTTCGACGTAACATTTACCATTACATTTTAGATAATAATTGTAAAATAGCAGATCTAGGTTGTGTCTGGACAAGATTACAACATTAATACAAGCGTATAGCTCCGCTCGCGGCTTCGCTCGCTTGTGAGGTCATGAGGACGGTGAAGGGACGTTAAGTATTTTTTCCTGAGATAAAGCCCTATGTTTCTATAATATATAGACTATAATATAGCGTGATTGAGTTACAAACATCCATCCATCCAAACTTTCACATTTATAATATTGGTAAGATAACAAAAAAAAGGTTTTAACATTCTCAAATCTTTGTCAGAGGTATTACTTTTCAAATTTGTAATGAAACTCCCAAGTGCCAACCCTAACAATTCCTTTTGACGTAATAAAGTAAGTGTTACAGGGTTCAAATTACGATGTAAGTCAGCGGTGTTCGGTGTCGGGGTTCGAATCTCGGGAATTAATAAGTGAGGCTTAAGGAAACGCTTTGTTGTGAACGTTTTGTGAGGGATTCTTAATAATTGAGTTTCTTTCATTGGAGCAGATTGGCGGGTTTGCTTGTTTGGTGGTAATATAGAAAATTGGTGTTTTAAAAAACGTACAGTCTATAATGTAACATTTTTGGGCAACGGTTTTGGTGTCGAGCGGAATTTGGAATGTCTTCTAACGATACGAACAGGAGAGAAACATAAGGCTCAGTTTAATTATAATTTAAATAATGAGAAACAGTCTAGTGAATAAGAAATTGGTTCGTACGCGAATATCGAAGGCTAAAATCTATGACTGAATTGTCAACAAGAACAAGAAAACTGGATATGTTAGATTAAATTCAGTCACGTGTATGTACCCACCAACTCGCACTGGAACATTACGCTGGTTTCAGTTTCAAACCTACTCTGAAGAGGAGAGGTACAAACTGTTCCCGGTTCTTATATTTATACGTCGAATTAATTTCTACAAGAGATCCAGCCCTCGCAATTCCACGCTTTTTCGTGAGATATATTGAATCTAAACCTTGAAGTTTTTTTTAAAGCGTAATTATAATTTATGTGCGGAGTCACCGGTTTCAAATCCCTTTAATATTATATAACCAATATATACTTAGTATATAATTATTGATGGATATTATAATTATTATATAATAACACATCCGCGTTCCTGCAGACCGCATTGATGTGATTGACGTGCGGTCAACTCGTTTAATCGATATTGTATCTATGTTTAGGATCTGCGGGCTAATTATCTAATACTAGCTAACACCGGGCTTGCGGCGTGATGCTTTCAAACGTCACGCGTCTAACGCACGTTACTTTCAAAAAAATCTACGTACCATTTAGTAATAGAGATAAAGTTAACCTAATCTAACCTAAATGTTTGATCATAAATTATCTTACATTAGCCGCCTGTAAATTTCCCACTGCTGGGCTAAGGCCTCCTCCCCCTTTGAGGAGAAGGTTTGGAGCATATTCTACCACGCTGATCCAATGCGGGTTGGTGGAATACACGTGTGGCAGAATTTCGTTGAAATTAGACACATGCAGATTTCCTAACGATGTTTCCTTCACCGCACATGAAAATTTAGTGGTGCTTGCCTGGGTTTGAACCCAAAATCATCGGTTAAGATGCTCGCGTTCTAACCACTGGGCCATCTCGGCGACCAAATAATTATCTTACTATTACTAAATTGCTGTTGAAGATATAAATGGGTACTCAGGCAAACCAAGATGATTGTACTCAGACTGGTTTTGGCCAATCGGAATAAGTCCATAGTCCATACGCATGAAAATGACAATAACAACTGTATAAATATCAACGCAGTCGGCTAAACGATTCGTGTACGCATGTACAATGAGATACGAAAGCAATTGTGATTGTTAAATACGAGTATATGATCACTGTATGTACTGATCACGACTTTGATTATAACAATTATAGCATTTAACGGATACACGTATCAAAATACCGGATCAAAGTCGGTTTTCAACATTACACGATTGGAATACCAGGTGAGTTCTTACAGCACAGCGCTGCAAAACGAACTGTACTCGACCACCGGAATTAATGCTACAAGCACATACGTACCTGTTCAATAACTTTGAGATCGACGAAATATTAAGCGATTTTCTGGATAGTTTTGTATACATCACTCGAAAAGCGCTGTGCGCTTTACCGCAGATAAAGCGCTTTTTATATTTTGTTTTTGTATTAAGCATTGCTGCAAAATAAAATATATTTAACTGAGCTGAGCTAGAGAGCTGAGCTAGCGTTGTGAATAAAACACGTGGGGGTACTTTTGAGGTGAGGCGGTGAAGGAACCAGCTCCAAACCTTAGGTAACGAGGTCTTATAATCAGGAGTGGAACATTAATGGGCTGTTATGAATACCTACTATATTTATTTACTAAGTTATTCGATTTGTAATACAGCTATTCATATGGTTAACTCAGATACCAGCTCGTCACACATTCCAGACTATGATATGATATTTTTTTTATGGTGAAATGAGGCAAACGTGCAACTAAAGGGGAGGTGAGGGGAGAATCTGATGCATTGCCAACTTTGAAGGAACCTGTACTCTCGAAGCTTGGAAACTTAAGGGGAAGCTTATTCCACGACCTGCACCTAGATGGAAGGAATCGTCACGTTAGATGTAAATATCACCGATTTTATTACGTAATGTCCGTTTTTGTAAAGACAAATAAACAGTATTACCATTTATAATAATTTGGTGGTGGGTCCGATATTACCCCGTTAAACAGCAATGCTTAGTAATGTTCTGTTCCGGTTTGTGTGTACACTACAGACACAAATATATATCAACATCTTAGTGCCCAACGTTTGTGGTGCGTTGGTGATGAAGTGAATAGTTTCTATTTCTTATGTGGCGGTGGTCACGAGTTTTCTTCATGTGTCCCATTTGTCCGTCCATCTACCATAAACATATAAAAAACTATTCATTAATGTATATCTATATATATAAAATAACATGTCCTGACTGACTGAGTCGTCATCCCCGAGCGTGAACCATTAAAGTTATGGCCATGAAATTTGGTGAGTAGGATCGTTTTATCGAGTAGACACTCACTAAGGAAGGAATTTTGGAAATTCTACTCCTAAGGGGGTGAAATAGGTGTTATAAGTTTGTATGAAAGTCCGCCATTTTTTAAAGTAGAAACATAAAATTTTATTTTTGGGATACTGATTAAAAATGAGTAGATACGTATTAAAGCGTTTCTGGATATTCTACCCTAAGGGGTGAAATACACACCAACGTGGTTTACAAAGAGGTCTTAAAATAATGCAATATTTTAAATGAATGTGTAAATAAATATATTGAATATCCACGCGAGCAAGGCCGCGGGCAAATGCTAGTATCTTATATATTAATAGCTTAAGCCGATTTTTGTCCCAACGATTATGGGACGATAGCTGCTCATAAAAGATCGAGTATGGTCTTATTTTGAAGAGCATCAGCCTTAGAAGTGGAGAAAATTAAAGAGGATTCATGACTGCAATTTACTAAATTGTTATTATTTAACAAATAATTAATTTTAGAGAGCGGAAAAAGTTAGCCGCCGGGTAGAGAGCGGCACTATGGCTGTATTAAAAAAAAAAATTGTAAAATATGCGAACAGACGTCGTCAGCTAACAATGAAATTAAATCAAAACGAAAACTGTCATAGGTTTCGAAATTTGTAAAAATCTGTTGAATAAACGCGAAGTTTCGCGGGCGACCCACTAGTTTCATTTTAATGTATTAATTATACTTAGAATAAGTCACATGTGCCGTGTACACACATGTGCATGTAAGCGATGCCGGCAGCATACCTACCGCCTGCGGTAAATACTGGCGTGAGTAATTCAGTTGGTTTTGATGCAGTCCAAGCATTTGTGATGTGGCTTCGACGTACCGACGCGAAGTACCAACATTGACAATTCAATATAATATATACAATATAAAATTACCAGCTCACATATGGAGATAACCTGCTTGTTGGTTAAAAGGCTTCAGAACGTGCGCTCCGGGTTCGTATCTTTTGTTGGGCTAATAACAAATGATTGAGTCTTTCCGTTAAGATATATTCAGTTGCAGAAAGTTAAAACAGCGGCCGTGTTAGGCTGTTGTGCCTGCGCTTTACGGGATCTCCATCCGGTCGTATCTGATTGCCATTCTATCTGATAATGTGCACAGAGAGGCGCGGCAGAGGTGCCTTCGAACTGGTTGCCGTTATTTGGTCAAGAGATTATTTTTAATATATTAAATCCCAATCAACTTTGATTATTGAATTAGATTTATAAGCTACAGCAGCCGGTTCGGAATGTTGATTCTTCTGAAAAGAATCGGAAAGTTAAGTTAATTACAGATGTTATGACAAGTCAAATATAATTTCCAACATTTATATAACATATCCTAATTTTAAACGACAAGTACTGACGTAAACGGTTTTTATCATTAATACAATCTTATAGTGAGTAACATGCCTTATTTTATATTTTATACTCTATACTTTTGTTTTTTTTTACACGAGATGAGATGAACGAATCCAATGCAGCAAAAAGGATTGACTTCGGTCAAAAAAAAAAAACAGAATTTTCTTTTCGAAAAATATAAAATTATATATCTTTCTCGTATACGATGTTATACCATGTAGGAAATTTTTTTGAATTATTATTATTATTAATGAGATACCATGATGACGAACCATCGCAACCATTATTAGTCTATTCCAACATAACTATTAATTCGAATTAAAAACTATCTTGTCTATGGGACCCACTAAACATTTTATCAATCAAACGTATTTCTCGTTACGCGTTATATTATGACGCGGTTAGAAATAATGGTAGTTCGTGATCTGCTCCGCGATGTTATTGAATTAAATAATACAACGTTACGTAATTACGGCTATTCGTTTTATTTGCGGTTTTCGACTGAGCCTAATATGGATTATAACGCGTTTATTGCCATTTACCGCATCCATTATTATCTTTAAATGCAATTCCATTCTATTCCAGAACACTATCGAACATTTTAATGCTAAATGAGTCGTAACTCTTTATTATGCTATGGAGATATACTTATATATTTACAAGTAAGTGTACTTACGTACTAATAGCGCAATGGGCATGGCGATGTAAATAGTCGCAGGTTCGATCCTACTCACGTAGCATAGCTTTAAGCTATATTGGAAGAGTAAATAGAAATATTAGTAATTGCCCTTATAATAGAGCATTGCTATAATTCTTTAAGTATGTATATGCCACCGTGAAATTGTAAATACCGTTAGATTATAATCTATCTCGCGAGATTGCCATCGCGCGACCTTTGGTTAAGATTCAAATACTTAAGACGGTTTACCTAGGTCAGGTAGGATAAGTTCATAATATTTATACAGGTATACATTTACCTGTAAATTTATAATTTTTTAAATAAAAGTTATAAATAAAATATTTATAAATAAAAGTAATAAACGTTAAGGAGAGATTGAAAAAGGGTTAAATGAAACACTTAGATAATGGTACAATAAAATCAAAATATACTTTATTCGAGTAGGCTTTTACAAGCACTTTTGAATCGTCATTTAACAAACTAAGTATATTAAGTGAAGCTACCACCGGTTCGGAATGTAGATTCTACCGAGAAGAACCGGCAAGAAACTCAGTAGTTACTCATTTCACTACTACAATATTAAGCACTTTTTCAACATCTAAATATATTTTCATATCTTTCGAGCATTGTATGTATGTATTACGATTTTATTTCTATTTGAATCACTTAGATAGATATTTATAACTTTCGACCGCGATGTGTGGTTGGACAGGAATAGTCAAAGAAACGAGACACAATTAAGACGAGAGTGTGGAGTGGACACTAATTGTGGACTATGGACCACTCCAAACAACGTTCCCATTAGAGAACACCGGATTTATTCATTTTTACGCTCGCACGAACGTTTGCGCTTTACGTAAAATGCATAACATGAAGATAATTGATGTTCATTACAATTGGTGACTGGGAACGGAATTTTACTTAATTGGTGGCACTTTTTAGGGTTCGTGTGCACGGGGTTTTTTAAATGAACAAAACGATGCCGTCTGTGACTTAGGCATATCTATTGCTGTGAATGAGTATGTACATGGTGTTAGAAGTGCGAGCCGAGATGGCCCAGAGTTAGAACGCGTGCATCTTAATCGATGATTGCGGGTTCAACAGGCAAGCACCACTGAATTTTCATGTGCTTAATTTGTGTTTACAATTCATCTCGTGCTCAGCGGTGAAGGAAAACATCGTGAGGAAACCTGCATGTGTCTAATTTCAACGAAATTCTGCCACATGTGTAGCCAACCCGCATTGGAGCAGCGTGGTGGAATATGCTCCAAAACCTTTTACCCAAAGGGAGAGGAGGCCCTAGCCTAGCAGTGGGAAATTTACAGGCTGTGAACGTGTTAGAAGTGCTGGTATGATTTTATTTACTACTAGTTGAAGTTAACCTATATCCAACATTGTGTTAACCTTAGAGGTGAATTAAAAAAAGTTGCCTTTATTCCCTGGAACTTAAACTATCTCCATATTAAATTCCATCGAAATCGATTCAGCGGTTCAAGCGTGAGATATATTAATTTAGCATTTATAATATTAGTATAGGTTCCTCGTTCACAACAACCAGTCGTCAGTCGTAGTCACCATTGAATCTACTGGTTTGTTCCAACAAAAATTGGAGTATTCTCAATCATGTGCGTGATACAAGTGTCCTTACTAATGTTGGATTTTCGTGAAAAGACTAAAAGATAATACAGTGGTTATTTATCTCAATTTTTAAGCATGCTTTTTTTTTCGTATTCTGCACGAACATTTTGCAGAAGTCCAATTATGAATTTGTAAGCGGTTATCGGTAAAGAAACACTTATATTTGATAATATAAATAATGTTAGCGTTAAAACATTTCAATTATTTACCTGTTTCTAATGGTCGTTTAATTTCTTCGTACACAATCACTTAGATAATGACATTTTTGTTCGTGTACTGTAATATCACTAGTAAAGCTACTACACGGTAGTTTACCACGTCTGTGACAAAAAATCTGCTAAACATGTTAAAAAGCGTTTAAGTTGAATTTAAAAGAAATGAATGGATCGTCTATATTTTTATTATTATTTATGTAAGACAGCGATGTGCATTCCCGAAGTCGGCATTGAGTGGATTTTAATTGGGACGCTTAGTCCGTTTGTAGAAACGTACGGACGGGTTGTCTTCATTTTTTTATTATTATTTTTGGTTCGCACGTGGCTAAATGCACAATCACCTATTGGTTGATAGGCATAACTTTTATGTATATACTTACTAGTTGTCGCTCGCGGCTTCTCTCGCGTTTTAGAGGGTTTGTTGTCATGTGTTAGACAAAAAAAGTAGCCTATGTCCTCCCTTGGAATTCAAGTTTGCTTCATACCAAATTTCGCCAAATTCGGTACATTGGTTTGGCAGTAGGTAAAAGAACGACAGACAGTTAGACAGAGCTACTTTCACATTTATAATATTAGTACAGATTTCTGCCATTTGGATTGGCGGACTGGCAAGTGGACCACCTGTTGGTCATTGGTCACCACTGCCTGTAGAGGCAGTGGTACTGTAATTAATATTATTCAATACAAGATTATACAGATGATAAAAAAGCGTGGAGTTAATAATTGTTGACTTCCAGGCAGGATATATTACATATATATAATTGTATTTAACTAACATGACTGTATTTTTAGATGTCGAAAAAGAGGAACTACTGGGTTTCTTGCCGGTTCTTCTCGGTAGAATCTAGGTACATTCCGAACCGCTGGTAGCTTCACTTAATATAGTTTAATATAGTACGATTCAAAGTGCTTGTAAAAGCATACTTGAATAAAATATATTTTGATTTGAATTTTTTGAATCATTCCTCACATCACCAATGCGCCACCAACCTTGGGAAAGAGATGTTTGACACTTCCTCACCCTTCAAACTGGAACACAACGTTACTAAGTATTGCTGTTTGGCGGTAGAATATATGTCACGTGGTTGATACCTATCCAGACGAAAGCTAGGCGTGGACCAAACCCTACCAAGTGTAATATAAATTCACAGGGCTGAAAACTAACTCGTAAAATTAACATTCAGCTTCTAAACTGGTTGTCTAAATCAGATCGACTAATCTGACTTAATACTGACGCTCATCGGTCACATATTGCGTCGTCGTTTGCGGATCAAAGATAGATTAATTGATCAGCGGCTCCAAATTCGAGGTTAATCTTAATAAAAAAAAAACCATAAATATATAATCAATCAATTAAAGATTATGGGAACCCATGGGAGATATAACTTTCATAAATTTAAAGAAATAACTTATTTACTTAGATTTATAATGGCATAGTTACTTACTTTTTTGTTTGCTGATGATACTTCTTTAATTTTTAATGACGTCTTTCAATACATGTGACCAATGCTCTCTCTGAAATAGTACATTGGTTTAGTGTTAATACTATTAAATAGTAAGAAGAAAAATAATATTAAATTCACTATTCCTAATGTAACGTGTATTAAAGCGAATTTACTTTTAAATGGAGAATTTCAGGAATTTCGACTTGAAACAAATTACTATTAAAATATCATATTATTGATTTAAATATTAATAATAGAATTAAACAAATGATTTAATTTAAATAAATTCCCAATTAATGACCGAAACGTGTCGCGCAGACTTCAAACACTAGAATAAATATAAGTTGTTCTGAACAAATAAATAAGGCCTGTTGTTTCGTACGCAGTACGTATACTCAATTAAGGCGCGTGTCGTCGCATTTTTATGCTAATGTGCACTCCGGTGGTCCGGCGGCAACACCCGCGAGTTGGACCGCGCCCGACAGTTAAGCTTATCTAGTAAGGGGTTAGAAATATCGATTTTTAATTATAATCGAATCGCTATCGATAAAATTTTACTATGAGATATAAATTTAACAAGATTTATTAATTGGAAACACAATTTTACACTTTAAACTTCTCTATTTATTTTATGTATTGTACATTGTTTTTTTACGATTTAGTAATGAGATGAGATTCGAAATGTAAGACAATCATCAGACCGATTGCGTGTAAGCGACAGTTCCGTTCGTGCTTTCAGTCGAGCCACGTATTTTTTCACGTGCGTTCATTTAAATATCTTGTCATATCTCTAACAAAACTGTTCCAAATTGAAAAATGTACTACAATTATGATTATTAAATAATAATAACACTGTATTATTGTATATTTGTATAAGGAATTATAGTGTGAGAAATAAATTGAACTAAGGTGAAAACATATAAAATCTAGCGTAACTGAGCTATGATGAAAAAGGGCGAACGGAAAGACGGAAGCAACTTTGATTATTTGAAATATTAAACGCGATCTGAGTTTTAGCCGTGACCTCATTTTTTTTCAAAATTAATCACCTCGTGACCACGACTAACGACATTTTACCGAAATGTCGGGCAGAAAGGCAAGGTCTGATCATTTTGGGGTTCCTAAATAAATGTTATCAAATATACATATGTCAAAATCTTTATACAACATTTGCATGGAAATAAATATCTCAGACCTGAGAACAATCAGTCAAATAAACTCAGTAAGATATTAATTGTTTTCATTGATAAATGTGGTAAAATAATAACATTATACTTTTTACCAATAATAGGCCAAGGTGGTCGAATCATTGCCAAAGAGTCATCCAAGAAGTGCCTAGTTTTGTATTATAAGTATGAGTAGGGCGAAGGCATCCACATATTTACATATACATTAATATTTAGAGTTTACTCTTTGTATTTTAGGTATATATTATGTGTAATATATTTTTACATCATTTTAAAAAGGTTCTCTTACGTCAACTAGAAACCAATTAAGTATTAAAGTTACTGTTCTTAATAATAAAAATTACTTATTTTTAAATGTTTTCATTTCACTGTAAAAATTAAATTAAATAGTTGTAACGAAACCGCACGCACCCACGACAATATAAACTACCTTTCTCTTAATTTATTGTTTAGACAAATGAATCATGAACACAACATTTTATTTACATAAACATGCTAAAATTATAACTAGTTAAGTGTTGTTTGTTCTCGACTCACAGAAAATTCTTTTGTCCATAAATTTTCGAGTTGTAGTTGAAACTATTTAAACGAACGCTGTCCGAACATCAACAAATACAATATATGAAAATTTGTCGACATCTGAACTGTCTACATAAAGGTCATTGACGTAATATATTATACCAATTTTTTTTCCAATATAAACTTCTCTGGTTAGGTATCACCAGAATCATCATATATACTACCGCCAATCAGATATAATTAATATTGTTGTATTCCAATTTTAAAAGTGAGTTCGCCATTGTAACTACAGGCACAAGGAACATAGCATGTCTATAGGCGGTGTTGACTTATCATCAGGTGGCTTATTTGCCAGCCTACGTAATTTCAATAATATAAGTCCATAAGTAAAGAGTTCATTTAGAAAGGGTTAGTCGATACTTCGACCAGCTTAATAAACAAAGGATATAAAATGTTTTACTAAGTATTAATTAGATGGACACTTTTATAATCTGTGCACGGACATAGTTTATTAATTAAAATAAGTATGATTAGTCAAAGGTTTTAACCTATAGTAAATAATTAGCCTTTGTAAAACATTTAATTGTCTATTTAAAATAGCTTTAAACGTTCCCAAAGCGAAGCCATTCATCCGATTAGGCTTAATTAGCACCTCGTATTATCTCCAAACTATTTTAAATCGATTAAACGACCGCTCCATACGTTTTTGTTCAATATTCCATTCAAAAATAGCTCTAATCGTGTTGATATAAAGTTCATTATAATTAACAATTAATTAAATTTGTTATACGATTCTTATAGTAGGACTTAAAGTCATTTTCACTATCAATTCGTAACTTTGTCGTTCTTAAAATGTATAATTTATATGTGCAATTAAAATTGAATCTTATTGTTAAGGTATAGAGGTGGTAATTGATTGTGAACATTTGAATGTTTGTCCTTGTTGCGGTCTAGTCTGTTAGTGTAAGTTAAAAGGGATAATGCGTGCGGCATTTCTGTATTGCTAAGTTAACAAGGTCATTTGTTTTTTTTTTAATCCGACGGCAAAGACAAGAAGGTTAATGCCCAACTTGTTTATATCTAATTAGGAGTTGTAGAATGTGGACGAATTACGACGAATTTATTACTGTTTTTAAATCTTAGTTGTTTTGTTTAACATTCATTAAAATTTCCCACTACTGGGCAATTGTCTTATATGTTTGTTTCACCACATTGGTCCGACGCGTATTGGCGAGTTTCTTTATTTTGACATATATATCTCTGTAGATAATTATTATTTTTATCGAAGTCATTATAAAAATCAAGAGATTATCATAATGTCATTAATCTCGTTATCTGTCAACGTTACGACGATAATAACAATAAAAATGTCATTTATCACTCAAATACCTCAAAGCAAGTGATGCGTAAAAATATAAGTAATGCTAGTCATTAGCGATTAGTGACCCCGATAGTATAATCTCTGGTGACACATTTACAACGTATGATCGAACATTAACACGAACGTCGCAAAGTGCATTTTTGGCTAACAAGCACCGCCCACTTGATATGTTGCCAAATAATTGTTGTGAAATCTTCAGCCAATAGGCGTCGAGCATCCGCCGGCCTAGATACGCTCGGCCAATGGGACGCAAGCGTGTTGCCCACGCGCATGTTTTCGTTTGCAATTCAATGAGCCAGCTAATTGTCGTTTTTGTGTATCTATTATTTCATTCATGGCTGTTTTATTTGATATCTTTACTTTATTGATTATTTTATATGTAAGTAGGTTAAATTCATTAGATATTGCAGTTTTTAAACAAAACGTAGGTACTTATATGCATTACTTACTATGAAATAAATTTTGTAACATAATGCAAGATGGTCACTAGTTCCAATTTAGTAGGTACTTTTTTTAATTTTTTTTGAATGTTGTTGATGATGTTAAATTAAATTGGAATTTATATTTTAATATCTGATTTTATACTTATTTAATAATGTTTCATGATGAAAGTAACTACTAAGTTTCTTATTGGTTCTTCCCGGAAGAATCTATATTTTTAACCGACGGTGTACCTATACTCGTATCGTCGTATCATAAAATCACAATTCAAAAGTGCTTGTAATAGCAGATTTTATACTTAGTATATTTTTAATATGATTGCAATTTATTCTCGTATGTTCTATGTAAGTAATAGGAATAAAAAAAATTATTTATTATTTTTTTTGTTTTCAATCAAACGTATAATTTCTTAACAAATGAAGTAGTAGAAATAGGTAAATGCTGTAATCTGAAAACAATTTTTTAAGCCAAACTAATGTTCGGATGTATCAGAGGTATGAATATTTTGAATACTGTTAAATTTTAAGATTGTGTAGTAGGCTTAGGGGCTAGCATTCTGCGCTACATATTGGATAAAATTCAGCCACCTGTGGATCGACCAACTTGCACTCGTCGTGACGACCGAAGACCAGAAGTAGGACATTAAGTAGCTCTAGAAGTATTATGTAAGAAAAAACTCAAAACTCACCGCAAAGCATGAGTTTTGAGTGTGCATGTGACATGCGACATTTCACGAATTGAATTCTCACAGAATCGCATTGCTGTTTCTATTTCTTTACAAGGATATAGAATTGAGCGGCGGCTTATAACGAAACGAAAGATTGTCATATTTTAATAAAAGGGCTTTTGTGTGTATTTGTGGGTGTTCGGTTTAATCATTAACGATTCATTAATGATCGACCAATCAAATCTCATTCCGATGTATTTACCTTACAGTGTTTTTATAATCGGCTTAGCGAATGAAATATGTAATTCGTATGTTGGATTTAAATAACGCGTACTTAAATAAGGCGTACGTTTTCCAATGGACGACCTGATGGTAAGTGGTTACCACCACGTAGCTCTGTACGAACTATTACCCACCGCTTACATCGCTAATGCGCCACCAACCTTAGATATATTTTAGGATTTTAATTGATAACGCTTACCTTAAAATCAACACGAGATGAATTATTATTTGTAAAATCAATTTGACTTATTGCGAATTAGACCCCACGAACTTTTGGTTAAGATCCACTTCTTCAATTAATTGTTCCGTGTCGGATCAAAATCATAAACCAAACACGTTTAATACAAGAAGCATTAATAAAATGTTTCGATTTTTCAAGGTAAAATTTTAAAATTGTTCAAAACTCATCATGATTCTACAAATAAATTGAACATCGTCGACAGTCTAGTAAAGTGGCATTTCATTAAACGTAGTATATTATTATATATGTATAATTTGGTTTAGTGCCAACTAGCGAGTTCGTCCGCAGTGCCAGAACGCCGCATACACTTGCAGATATTGCGATAGACTACAACAGAGCGATGTAGAGAGACTGGATACCGTGAGCGCACTCGGTTCGATTGGTTGAGTGTAGTTTAAATCATATGTTGATAATTAAAAAAGTCGCAGCGTTAGTCTTTATGATGTTTGTGAACATAGTACTTTTGTTTAAGTTGAGCGTGTGGATTCTGACGGAAGAAATAAAGCTCAAGTCGTGATTGTCGTAATGAGCTACTGAAATAATTTTCGATGGGTAATCACAAACATCTTCAACCACAGTATGGTTAATTAAACAAGGCCAACGCTATCGGCATGCGGTCGGCTTTTAAGTTCTGTAAATCTTTTCCATGCAGCTTACTCAGTGAACCTGATTATCAGAATACCTACGCCTAAGCAGCTTCACTTCACCTAAACAAACAATTGAAATAGGAGCTAGCGAATTATTCTGACAACAGAACTTTGTAATTTAACTTTGCCAATGATTGCAATATTATAATTTAATTGTAGCCTCCAAAATAACAAATAAATATGTGTATTGATGATTTATATTAACAGTTACCTTTTTGGTAAATTTCAAATCATATTTAAGTTAACGTGACTACTTTGCTTACTAAATTAGTAGCTATATAAAATTTCACACGTATCGTAGTTAGAAGCCTGAAATTTATAAAAAAAAAAAATACAATGTGCTTTTTAATTCTTAATGTCAAGACCAAAACAAACACCTTGATATGGTATGTAGTTATTTCTGCCATATGTTGATATTTTAGGACATTTTGCCTCACAGTAATACAACACTAAGTACAAAGTAAATAGTGTAGAATAGGGGGTAGTACCTTCACGTACAATCTAATATTGATAACTACTACTCGAATCACTTTAGTTGTATTACACAGGCCTTAGTAACTGTTGCCAGCTAATAAAGTGACGGCCGCGCTTCCATTCTCTCTGCATCTACGCCCACGTAGCCAGAGCACTGAGAGCAGCATCCGGCGCTCATATCACGGGGCCTTCGAGATTTACTTTGATGTTATCTCACCGATATAACATATTTATTTCTTCCTATATATTAATGCCTTTCAACTTGAATCACTTCGAGCCAATTTCATTGTCTTGTATTAAGGTTATTTAATTCTTGTCTAAATTTTAATAAATATGAGTCATATGTTTGTAATAGATTTGCTACAATTAGTAAATTCATAATTCAATAATCTTGTCTTTCCCTAGTCCATTGCTGGGGGAAGGAAGGAAGTAGAAGAATGTATTAGGAGCAGCCCTGTCAGACCCGACTTTTTTTTCTTCCAAAAAATATTTTTAAGACATTTTCTGGCGCACCTCGTCGATAATGATCAAGTCTCAGACCATCGGTGAATAAAGAAAAGTAACACAATCATATAATAAAGACTAGGGACATGAAATGTGATTGTCAAAATAATTCTATTGACTTCCAAACTAGGATATCGTGCATCTTGTAACAATACTAATACAGTAACATTAGTTAGAAACTGCAAGTGTTAGCTATTAACAAATCGGCATTTTTTTATTTCAGTCAGTCAGTCAGTCAGTGGCAGACAAGCAATCACAATTTGATATATTCATTGTACTCTAAGCATATTACATATTTCTTCTGATGTTGTTCTAAAAACATTTCTGAACATTTAATTCTACACCGTAACATGAATCAAAAATTTATAAGTCTACTTGAATAAAGAATATTTTGATGTTGATTTTGATTACTAATCAGTATAAAGTGTACCGAAGGTACGTTCCGAGCGTCAAATCTAGTTAGCAAATAATATCGAGTCTACCCAAATATGCGGTTTTTATAGTCAATACTAGACCATGAACGTGGATATCGGAACTATTGATTTCATCGCTATACCGACGTGTTTAACTACTAATGACACGTACGTAATTGATTTTGCAATAAACTAGATAATAGCACGTTTAATTCTAAGAACGCTTATTTATTTATGGCAGGTTTTATTTTTTATAATAGTTTCTTTCAGCTTAGTTTCTAAAATCAAATGTGTAAAGCGATTATTTTATGGCGATGTTAGAGTATATTTAACTTAACATTTTAGGTACGAAAAGTGTTAAGTTATGTTAATATTATATGAATACGTTTATTTATTTACAAAGAAAAATATCTTTTTTTAACTCAAGTGTTATCTAGAAGTCAATATGACGTGGAACAGAGTAAACATTTTCAAATTTTATTAACGGCCAGCGAAGCGAGCTTGTAATTATGGGTGCGTGTCTAACGTACCAATAATTAATTGTTTTAAAGATTTGAGCCAATATTTCAACCAATATTTTACATCTAACGTTTTGTTATTTGGTTTAAAATGTTGTCAGCGCTGTCAAGCGTTTAGTTGGTGATACGGCTTTGTGCAAGTCTGTCGAAATAGGTACCATCCACTCAGCGCCAAACAGCTCTACTTAGTACCGTAGCACAAGGGTCATAACATCTTAGCTCCCAAGGTGTCGCTTCTGTAATGTAAAGTACGGTTAATATTTCTTACAGCGCCAATGTATACGCTTGCTATCAGGTGTACCATTTAAAGGTCCTCCGACCGATGTCTTAATTAAAAAAAAACATATCTTGATAAGAACATATTTAATTTAATATATATTTGGGCAATGTCATCCCATCTGTCGTGGGTGTCATCAGATTAAGGGAATGGTTTAAAGTATCTGTCAAGTCAGCAAATATTGATGGTATTGACAGACGCGTTTTCGCTATGGTGACTGGAAGTCAGGCCTTCTTATACAGTGTAATCTAAATTAAATCAAATGTACTGGCTACTGATCAATAGGCTCCATTGAAAGAATGAAATGAAAGAATGTCATACTGACATATTTCCTTCGTGTTATATATTCTGAGCGCTTTCATATTATATAATATATATATATATATATATATATATATATATATATATATATATATATTTTTATTTTTTTTTTTAATTTATCGATCTCCATTTTTTTTAAACTTTTAAGTCTTGCGTTAGTTATTCTTATCAGAAATATTACTTTCTTCCAAGAATGTGTTTATAAGTTTATAAACACTCGCTTCACGTTTAAGCTGGTTATTTCGAATGTGTAATCTCATTTTACTCGTAATTATAGTAAGAACCATTTTTGAAGTGTTTAATTCTTGTTAACTTATAAAATAATCTAGAAATTCATTTAACTTTAATTTATTTAGTACAATTAGTTACCTACAGCTTAGTTTCATGACTTGGGTATACTTCGTGAATTTACATGTTTGTTTTTATTAATTGGATTGTTTTTTTTAATAATAATAATGATATGCAATAAAGCTTCCATTATTTTTATCAGTCATAAATATGTTTTAATTATAGTCCATTAAAATTAAACAAAATATGTATAGCGTTAGAATATATTATCTAATTACTCGAAATATTGCGGTCCTGGTGATTCGTACTCATTCGGAGAACTTCCAAGGATTCTGTCGGTTATCATCCTCGCCCACTTTTCAACTAAAATAAATACAAAGCATACTTAAAATGAAAGCTGGAAATATAATCTAAACGCCTAAATATTTCCTTCGTTTTAGCTCGGATTAAGGAGGATCTAACTATCCCTGAACCGTAGCGACAAATATCAAGTAAACCGTGAAACGTGACGCACACTGTATAAGTAATATAAGTCAAAATCGATGGAAATAAATAATTAGTAAAGGCGTCACGTTCAACGACCCCAGTGTATCCTGTGTCGGAGGTCCGGAAACAACGGGACACGGACAGATATTAGAGTTTACTACTAAACGAGCCGTAAGGGTTCATAATATTATCATTAAATGTTCCAGTGTCATTTCCGTTTATCGCGGGACATTCGAAATGTGCCTGGAAGACCACGGGTCATAGGGACGAAACACCATGACGTGTATCGACAGCTTTTCGGTTAGATAAGTTTTTGACGTCAAGCACATTGGACTAATATGTACTCTAAATACACTAGACATGCTAGATACGGTTCTGGATGGGAACTAGGTTATGTGATATTTTTTATGTTACTGTCTATTTAAAAAAAATGCCTATAACAATAAAAATGAGCTACAAATAAGAAGTTCATTCACCTCTCGGATTTGTTTTTTATCAGACTTGACTAAGACCCTACAATTAGTGTACCTAATAATATAATATCAAAAATATAATCTATCGATTTGCACTGAATTTATTATACAGGCTGTACCTGTATCGTGTAAAACATACACATTGGCGTATGTTCTAAATTCAACTTCGCGTTGTAATATAAAACTGACTATATTACAATATACAAAATCAAGTCGTAGTCTGTATTCTATTCCAAAGTATTTCACTGACTGGTCAGAGGCAATATATATTTCGATTCCGGTCATTGTGACATTCTCAAGGTAGACAAGCCATCGCTCTGTAATCCGTTACTCTCATAATTCAATGAGTATGGAAAGCCAACTTGGAAGAGTTCAGGCGCAGGACAGACGACTCAAAGCACGATTTAAAAAAGACAATTCATTACCCTGACTCGTGATTTGTACCCAGGACCTCGGGACCCACAGTGATATTAGTTAGCGACTAAGCCAACGAGGCAGTCATTATATAACTTACATAGTACGTACGTCGGTTACAGCACTCGTTTATATTCACTCGATCTTTGTTTGCTCAGTGTTAAATCATCGATAATTTAAATCCGCATGTATTGCCTATTAACCAGCCGCGCCTAATGAGCTGCAATAATACCCATGAAATATAATGCCCGAGTGCCACCTGACATTCTGACATATCGCCGCTAGATGCGACATGTGCCAGTTTGAGAAATTGTTTTAAACTTAATGCTTTATACAAACTAAAAATATTTCCATAAAGAAAAGAATAAAATAATAATACTAGTAATTACAGTGGTTATAGCTTGAGTTTGAACCCGCGATAACGCTCATGACAATATTGAGGTGATCTTTGTTTTAAATAATCTTTATTTTTTGTTCCAAGCACTCATTTTAAGAACATAAACAGAACCTTCTGTACTTATATCCGTGTCTATGACGATCACTTCCAACAGGTGGCATTGGTCCCTCTATTTACATACAACAAATTAAAAAAAAACAAAGTGTGTGAAACTCAACAGGTACAGAACACAGAAGTAAAACTCCACTATTACTACCATATATACATAGAAAGCGGAAGATTGCACTAGAAAACAAAATTAAATTAAAACAAAACAGCATTCTGCTGTACGGATTCATATCTCACTCGTGAAATTTCGACAACCGACTTAAAGTGATACGCCAATGTTATAACATGTTGTTTTTGTTTGCTATTTATCGACAAGCTTCAGTGTTATCAATAAAAAAAAAAATAAGATAAGAAAAAAAAATCATGACATGCATGTTTACCTCAATTTTTCAATAATATGTTCGAAGTTCGACAATTGAGCGAACACTAGTAAAAATCGAAGCCACATCTAGCTAGCTCTATATCGCGTATCGTTTGATCGTTGAAACGTTACGATCGCAGTTAAACAGACAGATTACTTCACAGTTATTCACGCTCCATTATTATTAATTTGGTTATCTCCGCTCTTACGTATTAAAATGTTAATGCCTCAATCAGGTCATGCTGTTATTATAAAGGGGAGTTGTTTGTTCAGTACGGATTCGCACTGAAACTTAAGCTATTAAACATTTAATTTCCACATATATTATTGCTTATACTTAAAACTTTATCTCATATAGTAGTTACTTGTAGAGTGCCTCGGTGGTCTAGTGGCCTTATGCAACACCAAACATCCAGAGTTACTGGGTTCATACCCCAAGTCGGGCTGATAAAAAGTTATCCGCGCGAAGACTCTCAGAGTACGAAAAGCCGTTGGTTCAGTGTATGAACTCTTCTAGTCGTGCCGGATGGGTCGTCCCATTAATTTGAGTGACGTAATAGAGAGTGCACCAGTGTTGTCGCCCATGATATTGGCCGTATGAGTGAAATCGGCCGGACGACATCATCACCATCATCATAGTTACATACGTTTTACACTCATCACAAATGTGATAGACAAATGTCTAAGTTGAAAACTATAATAATACTATACAATTAAAATAAATTGACGCTTGTTACGTCGTCTCACATATAATTATATTATATAAGAAAAACTTTTCCGAAACGCGTTGCGCCTTTTGATAAAAGTTTTACAAATATTGGTTTAGTTACTATTTAATAGTACAGATTGGTTTTCGTGCTATAAGCTAAAACTATTTCAATTAAGACGGAACGGGTGCAGGGAGCCCTTAAATAAATATTATGCAAAAATATTTTTAATACGATTCTTCAGTATAATTTAAAAGTCATTAATACGTAACGTAAATTACTTAATAGATAATAAAAAGTTATTTGATGTTTTCCAGACAGGATACCTAGCTATATAAATTTAGTTGTATTGTACACGGCAATTATTCGAGGGAAGAGTTATTACTGAGTTTATTGCCGGTAAGTGTACGTAGAACAGGTACCTTTACGATTAATATCGTCTCGTAAAAGATCTGCTTGAATCCTAACTAATATTAATTATGAGCTTTGTTTATTGTTTGTTACGCTTTCAAGCCTTAACTACTCTATTAATCATAAAGTTTGGGTCTATATCCGTATATATATCCGTCTGGGTATATACCAAACCACTCAACAGATATTCTACCGCCAAACAGTACTGTATTGTTGTGTTCCGGTTTAGCACAAGTTTAGTTTTAAGCACAAGGGACATAACATCTTAGTAAGGTTGGTGGCGCATTGGTGATGTAAGGAATGGTTAATATTTTTTACAGCGCCACTGTCTATGGGCGGTGTTGACCACTTACCATCAGGTGGCCCATTTGCTCGTCCGCCTACCGATATCATAAAAAAGGACTTAATTCCTACGCTCTCCCCCATGCGGGCAAAGAACCGCGGCACGATATTAGTATGATATATTTGGGTTTTTGATTTCATTAATCGGTTCTTTAAATTTTGCAAGAAATAAGGTTATTCTATTCTCAGTTAGAAATCACACGAGAATTAGCTGTGTTATGTTATTTTGACTTAATTCATTTGACTTTGTGTGTATGTATTTCGGTTTGGTTTCACAGCTATGTCTTCTACAAATTTAAAGTCGCTAGCTTTATTTGAATCAATCATTCAGGGCATATCTTTTAAGTATATATAAACAATAGACAAGGCCTCCTCTTCCTCTTCTCCTTGAAGAGATGCTGTGGATCAAATATGTACCACTACGCTACACTAACGCGGCATTACGCCGAAATTCAAAACGACATTTTTACACAGATTATACAAGTTCTCGACCAATTCGCTTTAATCAATGTTAAAGTTCTTCATTCGTAACTCATGTAATTGGATTAAAGAGTAACCACCATTGTGATAACAATTCGTCTAATAATAATCTCTATTAAACAAACATTCTTGCAATTCGCAAATTACTTTTATATGACAATTATATCCTGATTCACGATTAACACAGCATAGCTGTACAAGCATACAGTTCTAAATAATTACATCAGAGCATATAATTGTAATCATAATTAACTCCTATATATACTTAAGCCCTAATCCTAATGTACTTACGTCAAACGGTTTAGTGTAATCCTTTGATCGCGCCGTCACGCTAACACCTACGCGGTTAATCAACTAACTAAGCGAATTTAACTGATGTACATTACTGATGAAGCCTGTGATCAGATATTGAACTCAGGATTGATTAATATATTATATTAATTTGAAACTTAATTATGTTCTATTAACGTGATTTGTGTGTTTCAATAAACACTAGCTGCTTATATTTTTTTTTTTTGCGTATTAATGGTTTTCTTATTTGGATCTTTAAAAAAGCTGGGAGCTATACCAGGCCCGGATTCGTCACGGATAGTGTAAGGGTCTACTTCTAACGTTCATAATGCATACTCGTATAAGTATAATATTGGCATGTTGCGACATCTTCAACAATTATTATCATATTTCAGCCAATTTATCAAAAATCTTAATAAATTATACACCTCAAACGGTCTCATGAATCACTCCGTCCATTGGTAAATCCATTCGGTAGTTTTTTTTAATTTATCACGTATAGACAGACGCGTCGACTTTATTTTATAATATGAAATGTTGATTAAAGGTTTATACTTATTTAGCCAACACCAGCAGCTCGTCTTAGTTAAGTAAATTACTCGTCTATTTTGTTTTAAAGTTCAAGATCGGTTGGTGACAGTGCTTTCAATTACTCTATATACGGATTTGAAATAAATTAGAAGTGAAATTTTTAATCTTCTTTCAGACAGTTACGAGATACGTTCACGCTAAGAGCGATTCTGTAATAATTCAAATAACATTTCACACGTGAAATGTTGACAACCGATTTACGGTGATACGCCACTTTGATTCGGTTATGCCATTAATTTTAATAATTATATTAGTATATTAAATGTCAAATATCACATTTAATATTCCGCGCTCGAGATCTGCGGTGAGTATGGAATTTGTATATATTAAGAAATTAATTAATCATTTTTATAAAGTGATTATACACAGTATACCGTGTCCTTGCTGTGTTGAGCGTTATAGAGTTCCTTTGCCTGGAACCATTTCTGGTTGAATCAGGTTGCGCTCACCGATAAAATGCACTGTCATCATGCATGCCATGGTGACCACTTGCCATCAGGTGGCATATATGCTCGTCCGCCTGCCTATACCATAAAAATATATATTTATATATACCTTACACACATTTATACAATATTCCATTAGTAACATAATCCAAGCCGATTCAGTTGGACAAAAAGATGGCGCAAACAATGAGGATTTAAGAATCTTTAATAATACATCAGCTCCATCCATCTCTCTCTTTAGCCACCGATTAACGCTAGGGAGAAAGAGATGGATAGCATTGATTACGCCTTGATGGGGAAGTCCGCCAATCTTCAATGAATAATTGTTAGATTAACGAACCTTAGTCATCGGCTCCGATACAACTAAAATAATCTTAGTGACGGGACATTATGTTTCGGAAATTGAAATTTATATAGCATTTAGAACCGATATTGCCCAGTAGATAGAAAGCGGCACTTCGACCAAGATGGTGCGTAGTAAATACCACTTATTTGTATTTAAGTTTTTACTTATACGTGTTCGATGGTGGAAGGAAACAGCGCTAGAAAATCCATGTGTCGAAATTCTGCTGCATGTGTATTCATCGTCAATCAGAGAAGCAGCCTGGTGGAATATTAAAATAATTTAATATGAGCAAGGAAGGAAGGTTATTATAAAGAAATATGCCTCATTTTCGGATAACAAATTCCATTATAAAATTTATTTAATTATTAGTCGACTGACAAACAGTTTATAGCTGATAAACTGATACATCACAATGCTTTCATTTAAACTTAATGAAACTTATCTACACAGCTATTAAAATACTTTACAAGTTATCGATATCGATATAATTTTATCGATATCAAATTAGAACACCACTAGCACTTAACTGTTGATGCGGACACACGCTGACTTATGATTGCTCTTAAACATAACGTATTCCTTTCAATTATGTTTTCTATTTCATACGAGTAAAAAACTTCGCCTTTACAGCTCTGGCTGCTAGTCTCTGCTGCATTAGTTTCTAATACAATGAACCATATTTCAAACAGTGCAGTTTTAACCGCTTTGTGTATTGGTCGGAGCTCTCAACATTAATATGGAAAATACTTAAAAATATAGTATAAGTACTTTATTGACAATAATACAATGAGATGTATAATTGTATATACATATATAAATGAATTGATATATACTTATTTTAGTCGTACGTATAGATCTATTAACACAAGAAACGAAGGCGCGCCCTTCTACGTTTTTTTTAATTTATTAATATCGTTAACTTAAAAAATATAATCTAATTTTCTCATTTTGCTGACTTTACTTTTTATCGTCTCACGCACACTAAGATATTTATCTTGTAAGCACCAGCGTCACTCACACTAATGAACGCCGATGTTAATTAAACATGGAGGGGCGCGTCTTCGTAAGTGAAAGATGTATTGATGGAAATAGATTTAATAGCACACTAATGCTACGAGATGAAAGTTCTCATAAGGTTTTATTTGTGACGCTTTTTAATTTAAAATATTGTAAAATAAAAATATTAGTAAATTAAGCAATGTCACAGCGCTGGCGAATGGCTTTCTCTCTTCTTAAGGATAAGGTATCGCCAAGAGTGTCTTCAGTGTCAGTTGCTGTATATGTATGTGGCCACATTTCACTTAACACATGGTTCCTCGTGATGCTTTGCTTGGTTATATGGTTTTGTGCAAGGTTAGGCACCACACATACTACAGATATTCTACTGCCAAACAACAATACTTAGTATTATTGTGTTCTGGGTTAATGAGTGAGTGAGCCAATGTAACATCTTAGTTTCCAAGGTTGGTGGCGCATTGGCGATGTACAGAATGGTTCAAATTTCTCACAGCGCCAATGTACCTATATGGGTGGCTTGTACTTACCATCAGCTTTCTCATTTAGCCGTCAATCATATTTCTTTGGTTTTTAACGGCAATCATCAGTTAAGATTCACTAAGGTTTTTTAACGATCCATCTCAGCTCCAAGCGTGTGTAGTTACTATACATGGTGTTGTTTTAAAAATTAAGCAGGAGTGACTCTTTAAAAAAAGGTTAAGCGCCGTGTCCTAAAATCAGTTCAGGGAGCTTACAGGTTAATGAAACATAGAGTGGAGACATTGGGGCAGGTCGAGCGCCCTCGTCGCTGTACCTCGCGGAGCTTGTTTGACGGAGAGTTATGGAATCAAAATCAAATATATCCTTTATTGAAGTACACGCGCCCTTACGACCACTTTAATTAATAACATAATTGTATTTAACATCTCCCCAATACATATTATCTTAGTAATAAAAACATTTTTTTTTTTTAATTTAATTTAGCTTAATACGAGATATGTGTATAGTAAATTTAAGAGCACTTTGTGTTCATTCGCTTGGTGTAATAATGGATTTTTCAGTTTCTTCATCTTTTCTCATTTTTACTGAAACTTTTATCCCAGATACTTTTAAATGTTCAGGTATTACTTACGATAGGAAATATCCTGAGTAATAATCAATGACGTTACAACTTGTTTTGTGTAAACAGATACCCGCTAGCAAGGCACCCTAGCATTGTATATAAGCAATTGTATATACGATAGCCCAATGTATATGTAATATTTCGAATATAGGTATTAAACTCATCGACCATATATAAAATATTAAATGTTTTTATGAAATCGAAACCCAGATCCAGGCAGGATATTTTTTTGTTTATAATATAACCACGAACAAACATACAAATTAACAAATAATTAACAGCTGTATATAACGGGGCTGCTAATTAAACATAACATTCATTTTGATTTATCAAAGGTTATGTAGAGACGATTTATAACTGGGTGGTAAACATAATAAATTATCTTAATATATTTAGGTGAAGTAGCACGACTGCAGTAAGGTTTATTACAATCTTGACAAGAAAATTGAGAAAGAATAAAAGATACATTTAGTTTAATTTAATTAAAAGACAATATCAAAACTTATTGTTGAAATCCTTAGTTTTATAAATAACTAACAACCCGCCCCGACTTCGCACGGGTGCAACGCTGTTAAATATACTACAGAATGTCTTACAACGGCCACGGCTTTTTTGTCATTAGACAATACAAACTGCTATGTCCCAGCATTTTAAATCTGTATATTCTTCGAAAATATTTATTTATGTTCCATGCTGTAAAGAGCTATATTGATTTATATTAAATGCACAATGTATTTAAGGTACTTTTTTGGATAAGGATTAATGCTGTATTGCTTAAAATCGCTTCGAAAATAAGCCATTATTTCTCGTAAAAAGTATAGGATAAAAAATGGTTATTGTGAGTTATCCATAACGGATAGACATATTATACCATCGCGGACTTATTTGAAGACCTTTATAAGGTGTATAGCATTGTAGTACATTATTTTGATCTATCTCGTAGGGCAGCCAGCGTTTGCAATGTAAGCAAAAAAAAATGTGTTAATTTACGACATCACTTTGGAAACATCTAAAATTATCAGTGTTTCTCTACTATATTGTGCATCTATTATACATATAAATTTTCCTCTTGAATCAATCTATCTATTAAAAAAAACACTCCAAATTTCGTTGTGTAATTTAAAAGAAAAAAGCATACGCAGGGACAGACAGCGGCAAGCGATTTTTTTATACTATATAATGATGATAAACCCAGTTATCTCTCTATGATATAAAAATACATGTTGACACATTGCAAGTTTAATCAGTACAGCTATGTAAACTCGAATGTCACCGCAGAACACGATGAAATGTCAGAAAGAGATGTGGAACATTAACTGTAATGATTATAACATTTAAAGGATCGCGTCAAACTTATATATAACTAGTGGTAGGGCTTTGCCCTTCTTGGTAGGTACCGTACACTCATCACCTATTTTCTGTCTATCTGTGTTCCGGTTTGAAGAGTGAGTGAGCCAGTGTAATAAATACAAGGACAAAACATCGTAGTTTCCAGGGTTGATAGCCGATGGATGAGTGTTTCTTACAGTGGCGACCACTTACCATTGAACAGACCATTTCACAATGACAAATGCTGTCGTTTGACAATTTAAAATAAAGATAAAAAATAGTGTATCATTGTTAATTTGTTTTCAACACACGAGTGAGATACGAAGTGAGTTCTTACAGAATAAAAGTGCAACTAGTTGTCATAAATATAAAAGAGAATAAAAATGTTTACGTAAATTTACACGAAATATTTGTAAACAACACACAAACATGTTTACCGTATGACCGCGTGTCACCGCAGTAAGTTCTTGATTTGTATCCGCAGTTCGGTCGTCGGGCTCCGAATATCCAAGAAGTTCAAAGAGGGTTGCGAGCTGATAAGTAAATAATTAGACCAGATTCCAACTTACCAAGTTAACTTTACTCCCGAGTGCTCGTAACTCATTCTAAGTAAAGTTTTTTTTTGTAAACAGCTTAGAACGCATACAAATTTAATTTTAAATGACGTCACACGTCCCGTCTTAAGTAATAATAATAATAATAACGTCCCGTAATAAGTAACGGGGTGCAAGTATTGTGTTGGAGAAAAAAAAAGGATTTTTAAGAGACCTTCTGGGGCGCTTCACTATAGGTCCAAGACGTAATCGTAAGGCGTTTTGCTGCGTGTTTTGCTCACTCTGCTTCCTGGGTTAAGATGGCCACTAACTAACTCGGACACACTTTATTTCGACTTCGATTATATCGTCGTTTTCAATAACTTTTGGACTTTTTTCGCGTAAATGTATAAATGCTACTACGATTAGTCATAGAGTTCAACAAACATTTCTGTTTACATTTTAAGTATAATTTGTATACTAAGTCTGCAGTTTGATTTTTTCTTTATCATTAAGTAGTATATACTTATAAGTACTAAATCAGTCCCGTCGAATTAGCAAAACCGATTATATTACTACTAATTTTACTATTTAATACCTGAATTTTAGTCGATTAAAATATACCGTTTCAATTAATTTATTAGTCAAGTACAATTTATATCGACATCATCGTATCGATTATGCACATCACTAGCGATTCGACACCGGCGCAATTAGCGCGGCTTTGACATGTCACACAGGCATTGTATCAATTGTCCTCTCTCTCCCACCCTTTACAAACATTCGCGCTATCTCACTTCACCTAGTACTAATGTGCAATCAATAATAATTATCTTTGTGTTTGCAACCAAGTGGATTGCATTGTGTCGTAATGTAAAGGTGTGTTGAGGGTGACCAAGCTTTTGAAATATGCGGGACTATTCATTGCTTTTAATTTTAATTGCTAAAGTATCGTTTAGTCATTGAATAAATTTATTATTTATGCTAGAAATAGAGATGTATGTATGTAACTATGGTATAATTTATCTTTGAACAATATTAACCCGTACGACATAAATGACGTGTTTATTTTTTAAAGTCATTGTTATTGTATTGCGTCTGAAGGTTGCGGGCGCATTGGCGATTTAGGGAATATTTAATATTTCTAACACCGTCAATGTCTTTGGACAGCGGGGACCACTCACCATCAGGAGGAATTTAACCGTCCCGCTTATTACATAAAAAAATTAGTCATAATGCTTGCTTATTGTAATACTTTAAATATTTACATATGTCTCTCCTTAATACGTGGTCATAGTAACCAGCTCACCGCAGCGGGTCAAATGTCACGTGTTACGGGATTAATTTGAAAGGCAATTACATGCGAGTACGTCACGCGTGACGTATGACCAGAGCTGACGTGACTGACCTGGGCCCGTAAACACAGGCATTACTGTAATTATATCTAGTCGCATTGTAAGGAACGACGAACTTTAAAATAATAATATAACGCTTGATCTCTGTTGCAATGTAGCGATCTGACACTAATACTGACAATAATATTATCTTGTGAGCAAAACAACCTATAATTATAAAATCGTTTGTCCCGACTGACTATCGAAATCACAACCAAAACTACTGAACCCAGTAAAGTAAAATTCATACAGCTTATAGGAATTTTGGCAATTTTAACTTGAAACAAGGGAAATGGGTTTGTGTTACATGGACCGTTTAACCGTTAGAAGTCACGACGGACGGCCAGTATGATATATATGAGATGATAGCTGATTGAATTTAAAAGTTCAGCCGATCTTGAAAAGAGAGCTTATTCCAAGACGCTGCTCTAGTAAGAATTTGTAACCAGCATACTTTGAAACAGCTTTGTAGGAGCTTTCTTTTGCAGAAGAAAATTGACAGGCTGTTATTTTTATTGTTTCAGATTTTAATGCTTTTAAGTTTCCATGCTTATTGAAAAAACTATAGGACTCTTCTACACAAATTATATTATAATTAATAAATTAATTACCAATGATATTAGATTGTCGTATTTCACGAAAGTAATTGATTTGTAACTCATTATGATAATAATTTTAATAAAAACGTTTCTTAAAATAAACTTCAACACATATTAGTGCTTTAAAATTTCAAATATCCCGAAAGCTAATCGTAATCCTAGTGAATTTCCACGGTCGCAACACAATTTCAGTAAAACAAACATTTAATTAGTTCCATTTCAAATATTAGATTCGGAATATTTACCGACTAAGTTCGCAATGGACATTTTATCGATAAATGTAAACTGTGATAATGTAACGTCCCTAGCTAGTGGGATCGATCATTTTGTAATTAACTGTTTGTTAACCGATACTGTACTTTGACACACGTCCGCACTCCCAGGATGCGTATTATTACAACGTTATATTTGACAAATAACTTTGTTACAAATTATTTTTTAACTAAGGTTAATAATATTAATATAATATTTGAGCGGAGATTACAATATTTTATACAGTAACTGTTGATGATAGTAATAAAGATTGTTATGCAGTAAAAACAACACATATTATAATTTTACATAGCATTAACATTGTATTTGTCTTAATTGCAGGTGAAAATCTGGTTCCAGAATCGAAGAACGAAATGGAAGAAGAAGGACAATGTGTCGAACGCAGAAGTTGCCGAGATCAAGCAACAGAACAAACCTAGCGGAGAAGAGAAACCAGACGAACCGAAAGACCCTCTAGCGCTGGACATGTCGAAGAAAACTTGCAACAAAATCCTCAGCGAAAAATTAAGAAGTACAAAAGTAGTAACCCAAAACTTACCAAAACCGAGAAGAGTCGAGAAGGGGGTTGTCCTAGAATCGATATGCGATGCGAACGATATAGAAAGTAGAATATCTATAACTAAAATAACGAATAAGCTGTCTAGTACAGATATATCTGAAACAGTGTCCGTGAAAAGTTTTAATCCTGAAGACGTTAAAGACACATACGATTCGTTGAGCAGAGACGTTGAAATGTGAATAAGATACTATAGACGGCTGTGGTCTGGAACGATCTCTGATAGGTTATTTTTATAAAATAGTATGAGTGTTTGAATGAATTCTTGCTAGCAACGCGATCTATTTGTACAATGATTGTTTTAAAAAAAACAAAAACAAAAAGTCCAAAATTGAATGGAAAAGTTTCGACGTATTTCCGCGTAAGTTTGGCGTCTGAGGATAGAACTCTTATAGTTTTGTTATGTATCTGTCTCCTCGCGTTATTTGTAAAACAAATTGTATACGAGTAGTTAGGAAATTGAATACCCAAATATACTTAATTATAATATTAATTAAATCGTATTGAAGTATACAAATTGTTATATAAAAGTACATATGTTTTCTTTAATTTATATATTTTTCTCATTCTAGCACAGATTAATTATTTTGTTTTATCTCTATAATTATATAATAGTATACAATTTTTTCATTTTGCAACTTGAAACGATTAAAATAACCAAAAGTCACAAATAATCAAAGGTCGAATCAGACCACAAGTACACACTAAGAGAACCTTTCTTCCTTGTGATAATACTCTCCAAACTTGTTATCTTTCACGCTATTGTCGCCTTTATATCATTGCAATGATGTACATATTGGTATTACATAAGTGATTTGTTTTCGTACTAGTTTTTATATCTATTTAGGAGTTTTTATTTGATGTTGACTAACAAACCGATATTCTCTTCATAACTATATAGACTTACAACGCAACTGCTACAAAGACAATTTATATATTCAACACTTGAAACACACTAAAACGAACAATTACAATTCAAACATTAATCTTTATTTAACAAGTAATTTTTTTAAAAGACAATTATGAACTACATAGAATAATACGAAAAATCAACCAATTCCTCCCATTCAGACAGTCTAAAAGTTTGATTTTGTTTATATATTTATGTTTTTTAAATAGACTTGTAATTATTCATAAAAAAAAATAAGTTATGTTAAATGTGCATACAGGTAAGGCCACAAGTCATTAATGTATAATAAAAACAAAAATAAGCCTAAATTTGATCCGTGTAAGACACCTTTTTGATTGTTAATGCGAATTAATAAAGTACATCCACAAGAAAGAACACCATAAAAAAATTCAAACAAATTCTTGAATCTCAATTGAATTATATTCAATCTTTCATCATCTCATCAATAGATTTCTGTTTGTTATCATAGAAATTTATTATATTTAATTGTTAATATTATTTATAATGTGTACAAAAGTTTGCCGAGTCAATCTTTTGTGTTAGTGCAATATGTGCTACGTGTATCATGTTTGTGTTTAGCAATGTGAACAATCTTAATTTGAAGATATATCTTTTTACCTTTATCTGTATCCAATTTAACATGTTTATCTAAGCTCTCTGCTTCAATCTGCTGTGCAGAATATTTCTCTTAAGTTTTTATATGGATTTGTTCTTTGAAATAAAACGAACGCAATTTATTACTTTATTCTTACATTTGTTTATAATTTGTTAAATAAATTTCATAACGCATATTTGCTCGTGACAACATATCATTTTGTTTAGAGAAGAACATACTGGGATGTCATGTAATTTGAACTCAATAACGAAAATGAAAGTCAAATTCGCTTAATTATTCAACAAAGCTTTTTTAAATACTAACTTCTTAGTTAAGGCTATATATCATATACAAATAGACAGACAAACGTATGATTTGCTTCCTATAGATATAAGAGGAAATTGTAAATTATTTATTGAGAACAGTTCTGGCGTTTTCGGAGAGCAAGTAGCTTAGTTTTAGAGAGAGTTCGGAATGAGAAATACAAATAGTTTTTCATATTTGGTTGTTTTATTTAATTAACATTATTTACATAAGTCGAATTGACAAGAAGACCCCATGGTTACTATTTGTAAATCTTAACCAAAGATTCTGGGTTGGAATATATGTTACCACGTTTGAATTAGCTCCGTTACACTCCTCAAAAAGAGTTTTACGTTTACGGGCTACTGTTTACTTTAATGACATAAGATTTTGCGTTCCAACAATACTTTCACGTGACATTGTGTTGATGCATTTGTGTTTGCAAACCAAATCAAATCAAAATATACTTTATTCAAGTAGGCTTTTACAAGCACTTTTGAATCGTCAATTAACAAACTATTTAAAGTAAAACTACCACCGCTTCGGAATGTAGAATCTACTGAGAAGAACCGGTAAGAAACTCAGAAGTTACTCTTTTTCAACATCTAAAAATACAGTCATGGTAGTTAAATACAATTATATATGTATGTTATGTCTCCTGCCTGGAAGTCAACAAGATAATCATCAATATAATCTTGTATCGAATAATATGCCTTCTTTATCAATGTATTTTTTACAAATGACTTGAATCTATAAAACGGCAAAGTTAAAAATGTCTGCACAATAATATAATTGCGTGATGATATATATATTTATACTATAGTCTTAAACACGCAAATAGGCTTTTTTAACATAACGCATTTGCATAATCATTTATAATCGTAACACAGACCCGAATGGATCAAAACTTTTTTATACTGTCTGCTCATCAATCTACTGTCAAATATAGAGAGATACATTATATAATAAGCTCGTCCTCTTTCACTTTCGATTCATATGTATGTTCGTATTATTCTAATTCTAATGTATGAAAGGTATTTTGTGAAAGAAAAGTAGCTAAACCTCATCTAGAAGACAAGACATTATAATTTATATATTAAAAGACTTGCGTGACGTAGGTCGGAAATAATATGATTCTTTCAATTTTCATACTATTTAAGGAGCGTGCTTTATATAGTTTTGAGACTCAAGACCAACAGCGCTAACAGCATTAACACAATCAGTACAAAAGATAATAACCAGCTACACTTGGTTGGTTTTAACTTGGTGGACTTTTGGTGATTCATCAAATACATTACCGTTAGAAGTCCCATTACCCAGTTTGCTTTCCTACTTCAAATGTATATCAACCGTAAGTAATTGGTTTGATTTTAATTTTTAATGAACTTTGGTAAGATATAGCTGGAGGAAAATTGTAGAGTAGTCAAGCCTACGCTTCGTCATTGAGTGTGTAACATTCATCACCAATTCGGAAAGAAGTACTAAATATAATTAGAAGAATTGGCGAAGGACGAAGTACTAGATAGAGCATTTAAATAGAATTTAGTTTCCATTATAAACAAAATCGTCAAAATATATAGGAATATAATTTTTTAGTAAATTTTCGCAATCTAAACTTGAACTAATGCTCAACAAACTTCAATTTGTTATTAAAAATAATTTACATAATATTAAAGTGTTTTAACCTGAATATACTACATTAAATATATTATATATGATTGCTGAATCTCGTGTATAAATTTAGTGTATACACCAAATTTAATTAAAAAGTACTAACTTATTCGTATAAAATATTTTATTTCGAATAAATAATTATAACAAGCGATTCCATATTTTTAGGATAAAATGGTATATAATAGTTTAAATATTTTTTCAGTAAGCACGCCATCTATTGATCTTGACTAATAATTTTATGTGAACAGCGCCATCTATCGTTGAATCATCAAACTTCTTACTGACTGAATAACAAAGTGTGCACGTAGTGAATAGTTCATACAGTATTGTACAGATGACACTACATGAATATTAGTAGAGTTTTTAGAGCTTTGAGCTTTTCTTATTTTTAATAAGTTGTATTATTAAAAATAATTAATAATGTACTCTTAATTGTGACATAAGATAATAATTATTAAATATATTTAGTAGTTACCTTAAAATTGGTATTGATGAATTTACAAATACATCAGTACCTTTCTATTTTGCTAGCTTGAATTTGCTTAGTAATGGTATTTTAGTAGTTCAGACAGTACCTATATTATTATAAATGCAACTTTAACTCTCTTGACCATTCGTCTCTTGTCTCATGGTAGCTTAAAATGTTATTACGATACCGATTATAATTAAACTTGACATTGAGGTCGCCTAGGATTCCTAGAACCTGAATGAGGATATAAACTCAAACTCAAATTCCTTTTTTATTGATAGTCAAATGAAACACTACTACCGGTTCGGGAAAGAAAATACCCTGACCTGAGAAAAACCGGCGACAGAATCTCAGCGGGTCTTTTTTTTGTCAATTTTATTATTCACATACATTGAATATGAATAGAAATAGCCTGGAAGCGATCGTTTCATTCCCAAGGTGTGCTATCAATCATAAATTCACTAATTATATTTCCTTTCGCACACAAGCGTTCCTTAACAATTATTTTAAATTTGGCAACAGAGGCATTGAACGCTTTCTGAAATCCTGCTGTAGAACCGTAGATATACATTGCCCCACAAAGGAGTTACTGACTATGCAGTCGAGTAATTGGAGTAACAAGTTCGTGTTTGTTCCCTGTACCAATGCTATGAGTATCACACTTTCTCCTAAAATCATTAATATTTTTCCGTACATATATAACATTACAGAATATAGGCATTACAATATTTACGAACAAATATTAACGCGGGAAAGGATATCAAAGAATAATATTTTATGTTAATTTAGAGGACAGACTTATTCAATATTTGGCAACTATGGAGTAAAGATGCGTAAGGCATCCTGCAGCCAGTTGGACCAATGACGTGAAGAAGGTGGCGGGGGCCCGATTGTATGACTTTGCGAGCGGTGTTTGTCCAGCAGTTGATTGCGGACTGATGATGTTATAGAAACTAAAACAATATATAAACAAGAACTTAAACAACACCATGGGCGTGAATTAAGGTAAAAACAATAAGTATGGATATTATTTGATATTTCAAAGGATTTTATTTAAATACCATTTATTATGTAATTAATCTATGTTACCCAACATACAAAAAAATCAACAACCTTTGTTCGTTTACTTTTAAAGCGTTAAAGTTATCCGAGTAACATCTGTACATACACGTAAAACTCTATATACCTAGTACATATTATAATATTATATCCGTATAGGGTGCGACTAGGATTTGGACTCATGAACATTAAGTTTAGTTTTAATTTGATGTTTTCCGTTTTCGTTTTAGGGCTGACTGTGAATTGATACAACTTATCTGATAATATCGTCGTATTTTTAAACGGTCAGGAAACAAGCTACTATTTCAATGGCCTCATTGACCAAATGAAATTTTCCTTTATCAGTCAAATAAGTAGGTATTATCTGACTATTCATCTTAGTATTGAAAATGACACTTAAAAAATTATTTACTTTTTGTTTTTTCAGAAGTTAAACAGTTTCACTGTATTTACTATAACTGTTTATATTTATACGTTACTAATATTATAAATAATAAATGAAATAAAAATTGAAATAACTGGTAACATTTACAAATTTATGTTAGTCCTGAATCCCAAGCTAGAGTTAGCTGTTTGTGAGTCAGTTCCTTCCCAAAACTTTTCGATATAGTTATAATTTTTTGATTACCATAGAAAAAGAGCAGTTAAGAGATACAATTTTTTTTTATTACAAAAACAGCAATACAGTTAATAACATTATAAGTGCTGTGCATATTTGTCGGTACATGGATGTTACTTGTTTGGAATTAACACGTATGCTATACGTATCAGAGCGATCGTGAACTTACAGCGGATGGGGGATTCGAAAACATAAGGTCCCCCGTCCGCTATTTGCTACGTTCATATTTCTTAAACATATTGAAAGTTATATGAGATAAATATATATTTATATTTGTTTATTCAAATACTACATTGACAAAATTGTACATGTAATTTGAATAATTTCTGATTATAATGCTGAATTTGAATTTTGATACTGGTATGCGATGCGTATCCGAACTGATCGTTTTATATGTTACGGTATAACGTGTAAATTAAATATTAGTGCCTCACTATTTAGTGATAAGAAAGGACTCATATTAAAATAAGAACACTAATCAATACAAACATAAAAAAGAAGAGCACTAATCAGTAGATTTAGGTTTTCTGTGAGAAGGTCCTCGAAACGAGAGTGAAATATCACAATGATAAATAATTAAAATGGTTATAACATGCATTGGATACCTACACGTATCAAAATGGTATAGGCATCAACGTAAGTCGGTTGTTTACTTTTTACAGATGAGATACAAAGTGAATTCTTAGACTAATAACAAAAAGAACGTTGATTATACCGACCAAATTACACGATACTTAAATAAATATAAAAATAGCTTGTAACATTTAACCAATCTTAATTTTATCCGAAGATTAATTTATGTAATTTAAAATTACTAAAACATCGTTCGAGAGAAATAAAATAAATTATTAATATCAATTCTCGGCTATCAGTCTCGGAAATTTCGCGAAATCTGCCAACAAATGATTCGTAAAGTAATCCCGGATCGGCATTATTCGCGGATTATGTTTGTTATTCGTTATTTAGCGGGAGAGAGATAGAGATACAGCCTGCTGCGGGTGGGAGTAGGACGGTGGCTGAGTGACGTGACGATTTGTCCCGTGTTCTAAACAAACGCCTTGGTGGATTTTGTACACATTTACGATTTTCGTCGGATGAGGATTTTAATTTTAATTTTGTTTAATGGTATATAGGTTTCCTTTGAGAAGTGTGAATAATTTTCATTTGAATAAAGTTGATAAGATATAAAATATATTGAATTTTATAAAATACTATACTTTAAAAGGATCAAACTCAAACTCAAATTATTTATTCAATATAGAAGCATTACACTTATTCATTGTCAAATTAAACACTACCACCTCAGACAGAAACTCAGCGGGTTCCTTTTTTATGTCAATTTTATTAATTTTGTTCTCAAGAAGAATTTAATATAAAACTAGGTACTTATTCTAATGAAGATTTGAGCCTTGAGCCTTTGCGGCAATCATGTAATAATCACATCGAACATTATTGTTTTATAAAAAATAGCATAAGTGTTATATAAATAGACCAAATAAAGCTCAGCTATTGGCGTGCTTATTTTTTTTTTAATAAAAATATATTTTAACGCAGTCATGAATAAACTAAATAGGTACGTATGTATTATAAACTGTATACCATTTGTGTTTACTTGGTGGTAGGGCTTTGTGCAAGCCCGTCTGGATTGGTACCATCCGCTCAGCAGATATTTTACAGCTGAACAGCAATACTTAGTATTGTTGTCTTCATGTTTGAAGGCACAAGGGACATAACACCTGAGTTCCCAAGGTCGGTGGCGGATTAGCGATTAAAGGAATGGCGAATGTCTCTCACAGCGCCAATAATTATGGGCGGTGGTGACTGCTTATCATTTGTTCGTCAGCCTATCAAAATCATAAAAAAAAATATCCGCTACTAATGAAAAATACGTTAGGCATATATATTAATTTAAGGTATATATTCATTTAAATATATTACAATTTTCATGTTTCTTAAATATAATTAGGTAAATAGTTTGTCCAAATCATAAATTGAAATATTTTTTAAATCACGGTTTTGCTAATAAAAATTAAATGATAAAATAAATAAATAAAGATACGTCAGTCATGTTTGTCTGTTTGAAAAGGTTTATAAGTAATGAGCGTGTCTTGTAAAACAAGCAAGGTGTGCGATGTTATTTCGAAAGAGACTTGAAGAGTGATCGCTTCGATTACGGCGGGCGTGGGATTAGCCCCAATTTTAAATTGTTGATTACTTTCACCCCCTCAGCCGCCCCCGTGCCCACCTCACCGATAATAACCACCCGTATGTATCCTGTGCCTAGATTTTATATTGACGAATATATTTTTATTTAATATGTGTTCATCTTCGTCTAGTTTGGTTAAAAATTAAGTTTATAAAACGTTTAACATAAACAGAGTGATTTATACAATATCATTGTTAATTTTCAAATATATTATAACGGAACGTTCAATGATAATTCATAATATGGAATAAAATGATCGCTTAAACAATCAATCGGTACAATATTTATTAAAGTTTAGATTAAAAAATGCGTAAAATTACACATAAAAATGTCAGCCTAATGTAAAATAATGTATTATTGTCAATTACGGAATCATGTGTATAATTATTAATACAAAATCTTAGTAAGTGTACTAAGATGGATTTTAATAAAACATTAATATTTATAATTGTTTTATCATTTAGTTTTTAACATACTGGCCTTTACATATTAGTATGAATGTACCTTTATAAGTTTTTTGAAAAACCATACAACAATATTTTTTTATCGAGCCGACCTGAGCTTTGAACCCAGGACCTCGGGCTCTGCAGCCATATACCACCACTACCGATAAAGAGGCAGTCCGAGGCACAATACATAATAGAACGCCGACCGTCAAACTGCCATATTTTTTATTACTGTGTTTTAGTTTGAAGGATAATACAAGCTCAATGGACATATCCCTTGATGAGCAACACATAAATCGAATATTTCTTTTACCGCCAAATTCGACGCTGACCCTTAATTATGTAATAGGTGTCCGATTTGCCAGTCTGCCTTCCTATATCAATTTGATAAAAACCCCCGGTCAACTTTCACTGGAAAAATAGAGTTGGTCTCTTAAGAAATAAAATCAGCGCGACTAATAAAGGGTAAGACTAAACAACAAATAACTGTTCATTAGCCGGCCATGTAATTTATGAGACCGGCAATCAACCCTTAAGGGCCGCCCTCAGCCGATTAGCTGGCTGAACGAAGGTAATGCGGCTAAAGGGTCGATGGCATTATTCTATGTGTCCTTATGTTTGCATAGTTTTTACAAATGGTATAATTACTTTTGTAAATAGCATTCAGGGTAACCGAATTGACCCCGTCGATACGAATAAGGATTTTTGGTTTAGTCAAAATCAAAATATTATTTGTTCAAGTAGGCTTTTACAAGCATTTTGATTTGTCATTTAATAAACTATATGAAGTGAAGCTACCACCGTTTCGGAATGAAGATTATACCGTGAAGAACCGGCAAGAAACTCGGTAGTTACTCTTTTCCACCATTGTGGATAAAGAGTCTCAATAAGACTTCCGGTGTGCCAATTATTTTATTAGAGTAAGTACATCTATAAGTCTTGAAACATTTGACAGCTAGAAAAATTAGGTTTCTTTATTAGCGGACGAATAAAATTAAATAAATACAGCATATGATCCTGAACATTACGTAACGATATTCTGAGGTGAGGAGAACGAGAACAGCAGATGAGACTGGTTGGTTTTGACTGTCAAGATATATTTGAATGGTGATCTTGTTGGTGAAGGCGACAGTTGCCTGTGAAAAGAAAATGCAATGCAATTCGAGTTGTATTGCATTATTAATACTAAAGTTTTAGTACTTTAGAATAACATAGATAGTAAAATAGATTTGGTGTTGGTTCTCGTTGATTCATACAAGATATACTAATTAGACTGTACGTGACTGACCATTACATCTATACTTATTATTTATCAACTAAGTTACTTGCCGGTTCTCCGTAGAATCTACATTCTAACCCGGTGGTAGCTTTAAAATTAATTTATCTTATAAAACGACTATCCGATTGAATACTTGTTTTTGATTATATCCATCGTTCTTGATTGATTTATTTTTGGTATAACGGAATTGTGTACTTATGGCGTATATATCTAGAATTAAACACGCGTCTTAGCTTTCGACCTTTATTCCATTAATTGACAGACCTCGCTCTCTAAACTACATTACGTAGCAATAATTTCAATTATTATCAGCTCAGCGAACAAGTCAATGATCACCTTTACAATTACAGATGGTCGATGCTCGTAACATAATACAGCCAGTAATAATACGTGCAAATTTGACGCACAATTTGTCCTTGTACACTGAACACAGTATCCCATCGACAGATGTACTTGAATGCTGGCGAATTGTAGCAAAAAACGATACAGTTCACGCTTGAATGCGTTATTAGACGATTAGTTTGCATTTTTAGTAGCAAATTTAAACGATCGATGTTTTGATTTAGTGCGATAGTGTTCAAAGGGGATGGAGTTTAGCTTAGGGTTTAATGTCGAATCATATTAACTCAATGTATTTAGCATTTTTGAATCGTCAATATTTAACTCTATCATTGTATCGGAAAGTATCCTCCAATATTAAATGTCATTAAGAGACTAGACGTACCATCATTAACTTTAGTAAATCTAATCTTTAAAAACTAGAAAGAAGAACAGAATTGTGAAAAGACTGAAAGTGATACGCATCATTAATTGAAACAGTCATACAACATGTACAGCCTGTAAATTTCCCTCTGCTGGGCTGCAATGCTTCTCTCCCTTTGAGGAGAAGCTTAGGAGCATATTCCTCCACGCTGCTCCAATGCGGGTTGTTGGATACACACGTGGCAGAATTTCGTTGAAATTAGACACATGCAGGTTTCATCGCAATATTTTCCTTTACATCGAGCACGAGATAAACACATAGAAATTCCCTGGGCCATCTCGGCTAGAATAGCCATAACACGTACTAAATTACTGTAAGACTTAAAGAGTCGAATAAACAAATAGCTCACAGGCCGGTAACGCATTGGCAGTTGATTGACGACGGTCATCACTTACCATCAGGTGATCTAACAGCTCATTTGCTCGCATAAGAAAAGAAGTCGGTTTTCAACATTTCACGAGTAAGATGAGAAGTGAGTTTTTATAGAATAGCACTGTGGGTGCAAAGAATGGTATACGACCAACCTGTTACCAACGGGGCTATGATAAATGTAGAAGTAGAGATTATTTCACCAGACTGTTTGACACCAATATGGGTGGGTAGATAAAGTTACTATAACATAATAGGTATATATCATTCAAATCAATAATTTAAAAATGTATAACGTTAGAAAGAGTATATATTTTTCGTAAAAAAGGCAAATATCATCCATTGATATGCTTAGCACAAGTTATCATTTCATCAAACTAAACCCCATTTACACAACGTCCCAAGCCGATTATCTGTAATAGATCGCCACTTTTCACGCCCGTGTGAATAAGACCTAAATATACAAACATTTTGCTGGCTGAAACACTCTTATTGCAAGGCAATTGAGTCGAAATTTAATCACATTATATATGTAAAAGATTTGTTTTGTTAATGTAGTGCTAAGTTTTATTGCTGTAATAATGACTTCTATATGGTTGAATTTACGGTTGAGTTTTGCGTAAACCGTGTTGTTATTGGTGGTATTCAATAATGTCAAGTCCATACAATTGTATCGATACAAATAATGACAAATATCCCCGAGATTGACACGACTGTGACACTATTGTTGTTTACGTAAACGTATTTAGCGCGGAATCGTTGATTGTACCAACAAATTCCTGACTGCTAGAGTTATTCTCCTTGTAAGAAATAAAGCTATTTGTCCTTCCTTTTGGCGGAGGGGTCGGGTAAATACTTATTAGAATATCATCCGCACTATATATTTTGATGATCAGACACAAAACCAATGGATTTACATGCACGGCAGTGTATCGCCAACTTCCAACTTTTTTTTACTGTAATAGATAGGACGCAAATGAGCCACCTGATGGTGAGTAGTCACGCCGGCCATAGACATTGGCGCTGTAAGAAATATTAACTATTCCTCACACATCAATGCACCACCAACCTTGGGAGCTCAGCTTTTATGTTCCTTGTGCCTGCAGTTGCACTCACTCACTCACCTTTCAACAAGTATTGTTTTTTGGCGATAGAATATCTGAGGATTGGATAGTATACTGGACTTGCACGAAGCCCTACCACCAATTAGATACTTGGTAGTATACTACAGAAAAATCCTTGACAGAAAACCTTAATATACCAATTAATGATCCAGCCCATGATTTGAAGCCAAGTCTTTTTACATAAACAGCCTTATAAATAAGTCACTAGAGCAACAACAAATATAAGTAATTTATATATTTGTATAAAGAAATGAGCATAGAATAATTTCGCCTTTTACTAAAATTATAGACTTTGGATACGAAAATGATAGAAAGGCGTGGAGCTAATACTTGTTGACTTCCAGGCAGGAAATATTATACACATATGTAATTAGTATTTGGCTAAAATAATTTTGTACTTTAAATGTTGACAAAGAGTAACTACAGAGTTTCATGCCGGTTCTACTCGGTAGAATCTACATTCCGAAACGGTGGTAGCTTCACTTAATATAGTTTGTATTCAATATGTAATGACGACTTAAAAGTGCTTGTGCTTGCTACTTGAATAAAGTATATTTTGATTTTGGTTTTGATTGCTCTTGGTAAAGAAGTACAACTTTAACAAATTATGACTCTCATCATTCCAATAAAAATATTGATGTAGATACACATCAACAAGCCAGAAAGGAATATTTAATAATATTTATGCCCTCCACTTCGCAAAGAACGGAGGCATTTTGTATGATATATATAAAAAATATATCGGTTAGGCCGTGCACATTTTATATGAAGTTTATTCAGTGAAATAAAATGAGGCGAATCAAACTATAAGTACGCCGGCGCTGATCTGCTTATCAACGTAAATTATGGCGGATTATGGCAATAAAAACATATTAAATAAATACATTTGTTTATTCACCATTGAGGTATCGCTAACTGGGCGCAGTGGGATCCGCAGCGAGCTACATGGAGCTGAAAATATTAATTATATTATAATTCTAAATTATATAAATAATTAGTGCAATTATTACCCATTTATTAATTCAAGGTAAAACACAATATATTCGATTTTTATAGTTTTTAATGTTCGGTTAATAATGTCTGTATGTACATGCATATCGTAAGAACTGTATCAGATCGATTTTGACGAAATTCCTTATAAAAACAAAAAATCTAATTAATTTACTTAAAATGAACATACAAGGATTAACAAAAGTGGAATATCTCCACTCGGTGTGAGTCAGGTGGCATCTTTGTGACAAGCAAGCGAGCCCTCCGCTGTTTATAACAATCATAGTTTCCAGCAGATGAACTGCGCTGTCTATTTGTCTTCTCTTAAAAATGAAAAATAAACGAAAATAATAATAATTAAACACAAACAATTGTTTGTAAGCAAAACGATTAACCATGTGATAAAGCGAGGTTACAAGCTCAGCTCTTTATTTGGAACTAAATTTTTTCACAAAGCCATGCTTCGCCAGTTTCACTTCCAGCTTGCCCAATGTTCGCCAAAAGTCACCTACTCGCCATGTAGCCGTCTCACCGAAATTCCAGTAAAGGAATATTATCCCGACGCAGGCCGCGGCTTTTATTAACCTATTTGTCGACTAAAGGATTATATTTATACAATAAAAATATTTGTTTTGTAATACGACGTGGCGTAAGTCGACGGCACTTTAATTCGTATTAAATTTAAGATTTCTCCACAATTCTACACGATGGTATATTTAACAGAAATCTTACTAACTTTTCGAGATTTAAATGAAGAATGAAAGTTATTATTTTCGTATTCACGGTGTAGTTAAGAGTCGATTTGGTTCGTTCAGATGAATTGTTTTTTTGCTAAACAGTTATATTATCTCCAAATTCTTGCTATCGAAATTGGAGTTTAAGCAGCTTTCTTTTTATTTATTGCAACTTCTATGTGAAATTTGCAATTATGGTCATATCTTTGAGACGTCATAATATCTACCTTTGCTTAGTAAGTACGAGCACAATTCACCTGGAAAGAAAACTAAACGATATCAAATGGCCTTAGAAATTGTAACAAAAACTAATTACAACAAAATTTTTCTTAGTTTCCGGTTGATAATAATAGCTGCCGATCTTAATCCGTCAACGACGTATTCGCCGATTAAGAGAAATTTTATTAATAAATGCAGCTATAAATATATTTACTTATTTTTTATTATTGACGACGACATGAAGTTCAATCATCACTAATATTTCCTTGACATCGCACATGCCTTGGAGAGAAATCACCAAATATGCTCTGAGTGAAAAAAGGCTATGAGGATCTGTCAAGTGATTTTTACTAAAGTGTTGTTGAATAAGTGCGTGAAGACCAAGTGAATAATGGTTTACGTATTATTTATTTGAAAACTGCGATAAATATTTATTTAATTTATTCCTGAAATAATCTTGTACGAGAGCCATCAATTGTACAAAGTATAGTGTCATTACTCCGTAACGAACAGGTAGCCGGTTCGGTGCCGGCAAAGAGAGCAGGAGCATAGCCTGATAAATGAGCTCCCATTGTCAGCTACTGGTGTTTGGTCAGCGCGGAGTTGTTGTAAATAACAATGTTCCGTATGTAGGGTTTGTTTTGATATTGAATTTGTATTTATTTAGATATCACACAAGCTCTAACATCCTTGGTTCGTACTTTAAATCTTTATATATATGAACCTTCTATTCGTGTGTCACATACACACACAGTTGGACTGATTTCGATTAATCTTATTGTGTGTATTTGATGGTCCTGGATAGTTTCGATTAGACACTGTAGGATAGCCCTGCAATCAGGGCCTTACTAAAATTCTTATTTCACCTGAACGAGGTCGGGACGGGCAGTTAGTATAAATAATAATATGGATAAACTGATTTAAGACAACAAATACGATTTGATAAAAGACAAAAGTATCTACTTTTTTCATTACCTTACTATTGAAACCTTTTTTATAGTGGTATCAGGTAAACGGACAAAGAGGCCACCAGATGGTTCATGGTAACCACTACCTATAAACATTGGCGCCGTAAGAAATTTTAACGATTCCTTACATCAGCAATGTGCCACTTACCTTTGGTACTGAGATATCATGTGCCTGTAGTTACCTTTCTTTCAAACCGGGATATAAAAATCCTAAGTATTGCTGCTTGGCGGTAAAATATGTAATGAGTGAATGTACCTACCCAGAAGGGCTGGCAGTGAACCCAAGCGAAATATAAATATTACTATATATAAAAAAATATATATGAAAACAATTACCGATAAAATATATACTTATACTGTAATTGTGTCCCTCGAAAATGACACACAGAACCACTGTATACCATTCACAACTGAACACAACAGTAAATATAAGCAAAGTATCGGTACTTCGCGATAAAACTTTGTGGTACTCGGATATAGCTGAAGGGGTTCGCTGCATGTCTAACGGTACCCTAAAATATAAAAATAAAAAGCGACATACGTTGCTGCGGCGGCGTGTGTATTAATGTTAAAAGTTAGGCAGAGCTAGTTTATTGATGCCGCCGATGAATTATTTTTCCGTTTTATTTTTTTATTTTAATAACAGATCGTTAGACGCGCCTGTTAACGATTGCTTTATTATTTTATCTAATAATATTGAGGTAAGATTGATTTGACTTCTTTTTCATAATTTAAAATGATTTTAATAGTATTTATTAATTTTCAAAATTTACCATAAGACAATTAAATCCTTGATCATGACTGGTGAAGGAAAAATGTCTCTTGTCTATTATAAGATAATATTTAGATACGGCTGCCAATCTCAAGGGAGGCGTATTAAAGTCCACGTTTATGTGCGCCTCTCTATTCCCTCACTCGCAAATCCGATACGACCGGAAAGAGTTCGGCGCAAGACCGAGGCTCGGGAGAACACACTTCCAGACTCCGAGCTGTAATTGAGAATTTTTCGACAGAAAAAAACCCAATAACATTTTATCGGCTCGACCTGGGGTTGGAACACAAAACTTTAGGATCTGAGGCCTTATATGTAAATTTAATTTTGAAGCTACTGATCTAACAATTTGCAGTTTCCGACGAATACTGCCGGAATCAGACGCTCCTGTGCGCCCTGTACTCTCGGCCTCTGACTCTCTCTTTCTCACCTGTGCTTCAGCATATGTCATTTTTTCAAATAGCAGATACTAAAAATGTAAAAAAAATGATATCTGTATAAAATCAATGAAGCATAAATTATGACTATAATTACTATGAAAACAAAACAATCCGGAAAGTGTGCATTTACAAATAACAGACTTCTTTACATTTTACATCATTACATTAGCAGCCTGTAAATTTACCACTGCTGGACTAAGGCCTCTTCTCCCTTTGAGGAGAAGGTTTGGAGCATTTTCCACCACGCTGCTCCAATGCGGGTTGGTGGAATACACATGTAGCAGAATTTCGTTGAAATTAGACACATGCAGGTTTCCTCACGATGTTTTCCTTCACCGCCGAGCACGAGATGAATTATTATAAACACAAATTAAGCACATGAAAATTCAGTGGTGCCTGCCTGGGTTTGAACCCGAAATCATCGGTTAAGATGCACGCGTTCTAACCACTGGGCCATCTCGACTCATCAACAGACTTCTATTGCGCATGGATAGTGAAATTGTTAATGAATTTAAAACCTCAACTTATTACACTAAACTCCATTGCTGACGGCATTTTTAGTTCATTTTACGCCTAGAGAATTGGAATTGCGATTTAACAACAAAATTCTACCAGATTTCGATTTCATGATTTGCAAAGTCTCTTTTAACGTTTGCTCTACCTACAATGTTACATAAATAATGAAATATATTAGTATCTAATTCAATGTATGTGTCAAAAATATTTGACATGTCATGTTACTAGTTTTTATCATATTTATTTATCTAGATCGTTCCGCACTACAAAATAACTGAAAAGCTACGCGTGACTCTGCCCTTTTTTTTCGACGCGTTCTCAGCTTTGACGTTCTATGTGTAAATATAAATAATGATAGGTTTAAATAAAGAAAACAGATGAGAATTAGAATAAGTTTTGTCACTAAAATGTTTCACACAATCGAGCTGAAGACTGACCGTGAAGTCGATGACAGTACAATATAGTCAAATTGTATATACTTGTTTTTAAAAAGATTTTTTTTATCTTCATAACTTTTTTTTTTATAATTCTAAAGTTAAAACAACCGAAGATTCTTCAGTGCTGGCACAACAATGTGTGTTTTGTTAGGACGCGTGTGTCTGTCACCGGCGACAGCTAGGACCTCTTAACTCGATTTCCGCTAGCCACTAATTACGTGTTGTGTGATATTTAAGAAATTATTTCCGGTATGTTTTAATTTATATACTGATCTCAGTATTTACTCTACGGAGTACGTAGGCGGACAGCCAAATTTGACATCTGATAGTAAGTAGTCACCTCTGCCCATAGATGAGTGCACTGTAAGAGATCTAAGAGAAGGGAACTAAGATGTTATGTCCCTTGTGCCAATACAGTGTCAAAACACACTGGCTCACTCACCCCTCAAACCGGAACACAGCGATACTAAGTATTGCTGTTTGTCGGTAGAATAAATGATATGTAGGCGGTACTTGTGATTTTTTGATGTGATATAAGACTTAAAACTACATACTTGTAAGTTATCACTTCATAAATAATTTTCATAATAACCTAGATTTTTTTTTATCGATAGTTTATCATATATGTAAATGGTAATTGGGGTTGTGACTATGACGTCATACAGAATAAAAAATAAGAATAATTATAAACATTTGTTGTTCATACTTTAATAAATACTCTTTATAAGAATACCATCTTGAATAACTTTTCGATTCCATTATTGATTTATTGTCATAAAAAATCCCATTAACTCAGGCAATTGACCGAAATAATTACCTTCGAACTAATCCCGACAAAAGGCACACCTTTGAAAAAGCAATAAAATTAAATGTCACTAAACAGAATTAATCCTTAAAGTCAATAACAAATAGAAATCGAACTCCATTCACTTGGAAAACATCAAAAGTTAAGCCAATAATAGGCCCGGTATCCGTCAATTTCGGTTTTTTTCGAAAGTACACTGAACAAAAGTAATCAAAAACCAAAACAATATATGCAATAGTGACCTTTATTTCGTCGGATTAAATACTATCTTCGCTTGAAACATTATTGTCGAATATCGACTATTATTTATACATTGTATACTATTTCCTTTTCGACACAATGAAATCTCTTACAATGTATCGAACCGGAAATGTTTCGTGCGATAAAAGTCAGATTTTTTTTCTTCTATGAATGGAGTAAACTCCATTGACAGTTACTAGTTTAAATATCGCGTAGTTTTTTTTCTGTTACGTGTTTTTGACAGCACTCCGAAGATTGTACGGGATAATGGGAAGTTGTATAAAGGAATGATGAAGGTTGAAAAGTCATTATACATAATCTTGTTAAGTTGATAAGCAGACACAATGTGCTCCAGTAACGTAGACCACGTTAAAATTGACAATAATACTTTGGGCTCAAAAGTTTAAAACTATTCTGTAAGAACTAATCCAAAGCTCTCCGTAGAATATGATCGTATAATTTTGCCACCAAAACTTAACAGAATAAATAGTCATAAAGTTCAGTATAAATAATAATTAATCATTAATAACAATTATAACAAGTTGGTACAAGGCAGTTTCAAATAAGAACTTAGGGCTCCGTTTTGAGACCTCATCAACCGCCTAAATCAATATTCGCTTATGCCGACCCCTGAAAAACAATTTAGGATCCCTGATTTAAAGGTTACACGTATGAAAATGAGATATCACCGTCAGTCGGTTTTCAGCATTTCACGAGTGATATACGAAACAGTTCTTATTGAAAGGCACTGAAGCACATTTTGTTCCCACTTGCTCAATTTGTGACTATACGTTCATTTGATCGGCAGTAAAAGGCACTCGCAAGCGCCGAATATTTAGATACATGAATATTCACTAAACCGCATTGGTACAGCATAGTGGCATGGGCTTTAAACTCTCCTAAATAAAAGGGAGACATTGGCAATACCTCTAAGTACAGTTGAGATATTAGAGACAGAATAACTACTGAATTTCTTGCCGGTTTTTCTTGGTAGAATCTACATTCTGAACTGGTGGTAGCTTTACGTTTAATATATTTGCGTAAAATAACGATTCAAAAGTGCTTTTAACCCTTAATTTGATACAGTCCGGTGTGACGGACACTTATTTAAAATAAATCCTGCCAAGTTTTTATTTCATGTTCATCGATTTCTAATCGATTAAATGTTTATTTATACCATAAATAAATAGTAAAAAAAAGTAATGATTGTGGCAACATTGCATATGTCAGTTGGGACGCAAAATGTCTGCGAAAAGGCGGCCACCTGTTTTGCTCAAGTTTTGCTATAATTGTTTTTCTTATTTTTTGTGGAAAAATGAATTGAATTATAGATTTATTTATTAGATAATAAACATTTCAATAATTATTTACAGAAACATACGCACTTTATTACATTTTTATGGTGTTTATTTGTAACTAAAATGATTTGTCCGTCACAGCGGACATTGCTAATTGTATAGAAAAGTAATACTTTATTACTATGTCCGCTGCGGCGGACAACGCCAAAATGTGTGTGCTTCTGCTTGTTTGGTTATGGTTCTGAGTTTGTTTTTTTTTCTTTGCCAACAGCCTAATCGCGCAAGTAAAATTATTGCTTTAGTGCCGAATGAACATGCACCTTCCGATGCTAGCGAAATATCAGATTCGGAAACTGAATTGCATGATGCACGTACTAATTCTTCCACCCCCCTGTCTTCTCCTGCAGCATCTATTGCATCTTCCCTTGCTAACATAACAATAGATACATCCGACGATGAAGAATTACACTCCGAAGATGCTGATATTATACCAGATTCTATCGTGCGTGAAATTGGCGAGTCCATTTATGAAAATGTTCCATCCCTATCTGCTATTCCTTCATTGCCTGCAACGCCTATAACACCAATAGCTTCTTCATTAGCACCCCGAAAAACAAGATTTAGGAAACCAACTACAGTCAAAGCCAAAAGACATGACAAATGTTCATTTCTGTATTTTTCTTTAGTAAAAAAACATAAAAATAACTGTGGTTTTTATTTTCCGTAGTTTGGCAGTGTCCGCCTCAGAGAACATATAAATCTGACCATTAATTTCACAGTAATTGGCAAGGTACGCTGTGACGGACACCAGTTTTCCCAGCAGTGGGCTATTGTAGATTTTTTTTTTCATTTTTCCAGAACTTTATGACATACTCCTGAAACCACAAAATTGTCAAATTCATATATTTTGAATATTTTTATCTGTGCCAAATTAAGGGTTAATAGCCTACCTGAATAAAGTATATTTTGATTTTGATTTTAAGACCATCGTTGGCAGCGCAATGATAAATATGGTATGGTAGCATGTATCTAATGGCTGTTATTAGAATATAGTTTTAATTTAGAATAATTGTCTTTCTACGTCCTAAATATTCATGTGTTAATCTAGAATACTAGTTAAAAATAAACTGTAACTTAAAAAAATAAAATAAATAATGTCTAACAGCCTTATTGTTTTATTTGGGGGTTTATCCAACAGTCTATAATTTGGTCATTTTTGTCTGCACATCTTACGATCATTATAAAGAGCACGAGATTAGTGCGTAGTATTAACTTAATAAGCATGCTTTTTAACTGATATAAATAAGCACGTAACCAGACCACAAGATCGCTAAAACTTCCACGTAATAATCATAAATCAAATTATAAATTCTTGATGTCGGTCAAAGGGTGAGAAAAATGCAATAGAAATTAATTAATTAGTATTAAGTATTTAAAATAACAAAAACAACGTCGAACCATTAATTACTCCGCGTATCACCGAGCGAGGTGTCATCTAGTATCATTAGGATATTGGATATATTTTGGGGGAAAAAAGTCAACAAAAACGCCGTCGCAGACAGCGTGGCACCGATCACTGTACATTTGAAAAACAAACAAATTTACTAAATTTACAAAACAAAGGATTTTCAACCTTAACTCATACAAATAAGTCATATACAGCGATCGCCGTAAGCTTGTTACGTGTCTCTAAATTTGTCGGTTAAAATTTTTTACCACTCGATTTTCAATCTTATTGTTAAGAGTATAAGGGTTTTTGTTTAATTTGTAAAGGTGTCAAGATATCCATTTAACTGTCAAAGCGTAGGAATGTCATTCATGGTAATGGATAGTTGTAGGAAGGAAGTTGCAGGTACGCAGAAAAAACATTGAATGGTTGCGCGCGCGCAGCTTATAGTACAGAGGGTGGATTTTGTGGGTTATATGCCTTTATGGCCTTATTATTGTTAGTAATTGGGTAGAGGGTATAAAAACTTTTATTATACGACTTAGACTTTAAGCTTCATATATTTTAAAGTCGGTATAAATCGTCAGCATTGATCATTAATTAATATTATTATTCTGTTTTTTAAAAGCACATTTGATCGAAAGTTACCCTAATCCTTACGATAGAGAACTATATAATTCGAAGACGCTATGATCTGCTCGATTAGCTATTCACATTGTTCGATTTTGCTTTGAGCGAAATTTTAAATCGAGTCGATATAAGTTGAACATGGAATTATAAAAATAAATCAATAAATAATTCATAATAAGCTTATTTAATGGCAGTGTTCGGTGTCAATACACATAACTACATCTATTTTGCATGCCCTTATTTATCTGTCACTTGATTCAATAATTTAATATGGTCTCTATACTAGTTTAACTTAGCCCAGAGGATCGGAATTGCGATTCAACGGGGAAATGCTGCTAGCATTCTTGCACGATTCCACGCGGTCAAGATTTATTTAGTAACTATTTTTAATTCATATCTGTATATATTTAAGCACTTAATGTTATCAATTCTTATTGTTAATAAATTTAATAAATACTTTTTCAATGATTACTTTATTAATATAGTGTTTTAATTTAAACCACCTCAGTAACCGATAAGTAATGTTTAACACGTAATATTTTACTGTCTATTTCATTATTTTTTGTCTCCATTTCTGAATTTTGATTTAAAGCTGGTATCAGCCGCCAGCGTAGTTCACTGTCAACTGTTTGATTTTAAGAATGCTTAAATACATATAGGATTTATGTTTGTAACCTATTGGTGGCTTTAATTTATATATTATATCACTGTTGTTGTTTCAACATTTGAAACGCGAAGTTAAGCTTCTCTTTTCATAACAAGCGTTTCAATAATTCGTGTAGGTAATATTTAAATTTGATCATTAATTATATTCTCATTGAAACCGAATCAGTTTATTTATTTATTCATTGCTGTAGATCTTAAACAGTTGTATAGACTTACATTTAATAAATAAAACACGCTGTAAATTTTAATTGTATCATCAGTGGCAAAGGAGGTTTAAAGTTATAGACATTTTCTGCCACGCACAACCACTCTGTGGAACCAGCTTTCGCCGGCGGTTTTTCCGAACCGATACGACTTGGGAACCTTCAAGAAAAGAGCGTACTCCTTCCTTAAAGGCCGGCAACGCACCTGCAAGCCCCCGGTGTTGCAGATGTCCATTTGACGATTCAGCCTTTCTTCCTTCTCACTGATTATGTAGCTACTCCCGATCATATAAGAACAAAACATCCTTTATTTAATATTAAAAAGTGTATCAATGTTAAAAATGACTTAGAATTTAAAAAACAATTGAAAAAATTACTTAAAGGTTAGGGGGACGAGCCAACGGCCCACCGATGGTGAGTGGTCACCACTGCCCATGGATATTTGTGCCGTAAGAAAGTTTAGCCATTACATCGCCAATGCGCCATTCCCAACCTTGGGAACTGATATATTATATCCCTTACGCCTCAAGTTACACTGGCTCACTCACCATTCTAACCGGAACAAAACAACACCCTCCGTGCTTGCACAAAATCCTACCACCAAGTGTAGTACATTAACTAATGATACGATTCGACTGTTATTATAGTACATAGTTAAACTTTAGTAGTTTAACATCGGAAGCGAAAAAAATTACTTTTAAGTAAAACTATTTTAAAAATAAGTTTAATTGTTTAAATTCTTATATTGCCAGTTTATGCTAATGTAATTAAATATATCGGGTTTAACGATCACGCTGTAGTGCGCATGCTCCAAAAATTACACAAATATAAAATTCCTTAAGCTCTCCGCTTACAAAAACAACCTCTCACGTTACATTTTGACGTGACGTGTGAGAAACGGATAGAGAAAGCGTGAAAGAGACAAAATATCGTCTATGACTGCACGCTAATGATGGTAGGATCATTTATAATTATAGCTTCGATAGCGTAGTTATTAAAATGTTATCGATACATTGTTATAAACAACGTTAAAATAGAGTAAAATAAAAATAAAATCCCAATTTGAACGTACAAGAATAACATAAAAATACTCCGACTAGTATGAATAAGTAAGAACTAGTCGGAATACTTGTAACTCTACACAAGTTTGTGCGCAAACACGAGTGCGGTCTCTTTTCCAATGACATTTTAATTTACCCTACCGTTACCTATTTGAACCCAATATGATGCCTAATAAGGTTTTACAACTTATACCAAAGGCGGGTCCTGATTTAATCAAAAGTAATTCGTACAAAGAAGTTGTTTTATCGATAAATCGAGTACGACCCTATCAAACAGGTCGGCCATTGATTTAAAACCTAACTTAATCCTTTTCGGCTACCGGTTATGTTGACCGCATTTTTTATTACAGGATTATAAACCCAGCAACAATCATTCAATTTTTTTTCTCAACATGACCCTTAACACGTAAGCAATAAAGATCATTATAGTATAAGGTATTAGTGTTGATGTATTACGGAGTTATTAATAGTCGATTTATTGGTCTTTTGAAGATATTTTTTAAAATTATGTGATGTTTTGTTCAATTATTTCGGCCGGATATCGTCCGATACCTGCGACGTTAATGAGGGCTGATGTTACAAAGACTTCTGTAGTGATTGTTGTGTTGTACTTTGAAATATATAAAACCGATACTGGAGGTAGAGGCTGGGGTTTATTAAGAATGCTCTACTTTTGATACTTGGTAATTTTTTTTCATGGAATTTGTAAAGACTTTTGAAGGAATATCACAGCTATATATGTAAACGTAGTATTGTAATAAGAAACTCGAAGATAATCGTGAAATGTCGAAAAGAATTCGACATTGAAATAACAATTATTTATTACGCATCAATAGCGTGTCACCGTCAGTCATTTTCAAGTACACACGAGATAAAATCAAAAAATGAGTTCTTCAAGAATAGAACTGCTGAAAAATATTTTGTTCTATCCACTAGGCCATCTCGACCTTTACACTCAGATGTATATTGTGCAATTGCTAATAACTACAATAATTACTCGCGTTTTGCCTCAACTGGTGAAAGTCGTATTTACGATTCGAGGAATATTCTCACCGCCGCTCCTCGCAGTCATAGTTTGTACAGTAGGTATCTTTAATATATATTTTAACTATAATTTTATTAATTTAACGAACTCTATTTTTCGTTATTGTCTTCATCAGCCACCTATCATCCACTGGATATAGACGACTTCCAAGGTACATCAAAGCTGCATGTTCTCTGCCTTACGCATCCAGTCGAATCCCAACTCCTTCAGGTCCTCAATCCAACTGGCTGAAGAGTGCACTACGCTTCGTTTGCCGAATCGTGGTCTCTAATCTAGGACGCGTCTACTCCAACCTTCTCTGCTGCTCGGCCTTCGACATACCTGACCAGCCCACTGCCACTTCAGTCTGCTAGTTATGCAAACTATATTAGTAAGTATAAATATACATATATATTTCTATTACTATTTTCGACAATTATTCGCTAATAATGATGGTTAACTATATATATATATATATTCGACTTGGGAACCTTCAAGAAAAGAGCGTACTCTTTCCTGAAAGGCCGGCAACGCACCTGCAAGCCCCCCGGTGTTGCAGATGTCCATGGGCGGTGGTAGTCACTTTCCATCAGGTGAGCCTCCTGCTCGTTTGCCACCTATGACATAAAAAAAAATATATCATTTGAATGTACGAATTTATGTAATGACTATTATGATTGTTACAAATTTATAAAAATAAATGAATATCGCAACTATTGTATTTACACAGTATCCGCATTCTCTTAAAGTATAAATCCTATTCAAAGTATTAGTAAATTAAAGGCGGAGCTCTTCGATGTGACTAGTTATAATACAAGACTAAAACGTGTTAATTAATTAATTAAGTCTCTCGTCTCAGTAATTCCAGGAAAGCGTCCGTAAACTTTTCAAATTCAATTCATTTCACTGTCATGAATGTGAATTTATTATTGGGACTTGAATTAGTAACATGATTCACAAAACTTAAATAAGAACTTGCTAATGGATTAACGAAATAACTAAATAAGTTGTAAATGAATGTCTTGTGAGGTTCCACGTAGTATCTGTGACGTCATGTCGCTGGAGAAGGTCAAATTGGATGTGACGGCATTGTTGAGGATAAGTCAACTACATACATAACATAAACAGCCTGTAAATTTCCCACTGCTGGGCTAAGGCCTCCTCTCCCTTTTGAGGAGAAGGTATGGAGCATATTCCACCACGCTGCTCCAATGCGGGTTGGTGGAATACACATGTGGCAGAATTTCGTTGAAATTAGACACATGCAGGTTTCCTCACGATGTTTTCCTTCACCGCCGAGTACGAGCTGAATTATAAACACCAATTAAGCACATGAAAATTCAGTGTGCCTGCCTGGATTTGAACCCGAAATGATCGGTTAAGATGCACGCGTTCTAACCACTGGGCCATCTCGGCTCGAAGTCAACTGCGGAAGTGAAATGTATGCACAAACACAAGACACTCAATATTCCCTCACACTCGCACACACTTAGGTTAGTTTCACACACTCAGATATTCTACCGCCAAACAGCAATAATTAGTATTGCTGCGTTCCGGTATCAAGGGTGAGTAAGCTAGTGTTACGACAGATACAAGGGAAATAACATCACCAATACGTCCAAGGTTAGTGGTGTATTGGCGATGTAGGGAATGGTTAATATTTCTTACAGCGCTAATGTCTTGGGCGATGGTGACGACTTCCCATCAAATGACCATTTTTCCCGCTTTCTTTTATAATAAAAATAAAATAGGATGGAGTTGCCAGACCAGTGAGAGATGAAATACAGTTCAACGGAATTACGTCCATTTCATGACAAAAGAGTATGAATTTAATTCCTCCCGGTCGGTACTGAGAATGTATTGTTAAAAAACTCGAAAGGTGGCCCGATTTTGGGATCAGTATACTAAGCTCGCACATCAACGACGTATTTATAACAACAAGTCGGCAGCTACTTCTTATAAAATATAGTTCAAAACGCATCTTGAAATATTTAATTAATAAAAATGATCAAGCGAAGGCTAAGCTCATTCGGATGGATTTAGGCGGCAATAACTTAAAATTACGCGCCAACTAAAAACCTATAAAGCCGGCCGCAGGGCATAGACGAGCGTCCAACAATAAATAAATTGTACGTATAAATATACAAATAAATCCTTCGTTATTTATGTCATTGTGGCGTGCGATGGCGATTTAATGACGCGCCTCGACAGACGGACGGATTATTGTCAGTGATATTAGTAATAAAATGAGCCATCCATGGCTCAACTGGGCCGTATTTTACAAAGCAAACCCAACTACAAGCGAATATAGTCTTAATTGTATACAAATAGAGTCGATTATTACAAAAACGACGTTAATTGCGTTTATAAAAATTAAACGTCTTAATTTTTTTACAGCCTAATTTTATTTCGATGTCTATCCTGTGTGGATAGTTACGATTCTGGGCTTATTTTAATTATGTTATGACACAATGAATATAAATATTAGATTCATATGGAGCCTATAATACCTACTAAAGTTTTATGTTCTTAACCTTAAAAAGATTATATTAAATGAAACTAAACAGCAATATATAATTGTTGAATTCAGATCCAGCCTTTTTGTTTATCAACGAAACTAAACGAAAGAAGTTTATTATCAATATGAATAAAACCTTCTTTACACGACATAATAGGCGATCAGGTTGTCTGTATATCATTAATATTATATATATTTACAAAATTTCCGAATTAATATCCGTTATGTTTCCTGTCGTAGTCGTATTTTATCTATATAAAATAATATTTACAAACACTCATTAAGAGTAATAAAATTAACATTGTTGACCTGTCCGATTTTCGACTTGACAACTGCACAGAACATGTTATATTGGAGTAGTGTGCGTGCAAATATAGATACAGTCTCTACCCTGTTCTTATACACTTTGGAGGCCAATCATACTACAGGAGATACTCGTATATCAGACGCAGGACCAACGTATTTGCTTGTAGAGGTAACAAATTTTATTAAAAAATATATTGACAAAAATTCTTCTGTTATTTTTGTCAACTCTATACATTTTATTGAACGATATTAGGATAAGAAAATCAGGGACATCAACTTTAAAATAAAATTGATGTAGTGCATCAGCGGAGAAGTTCAAAAAGAACTTCGTAACTTTATGACAGGTACAGGAATTACGAAATTATTAGTCGAAACAAAACTGGTATAATATTAATAAATAAATACAATTAATAACGTCATTCTCAATGAATAAAATTTTGTGAATGTAAACAAGCCTTAAAAATGTCTATTATCGTGACGTATGAAGTGTATTTTTTCTCACTGTTTCTTTCAAATTTCGACTCGACCGTTGATAGCTTAATTCGAAAAAACCGTCCGAAAAAAAAAAGATATTTTTTGGTGACAGCTCTAAGGCGTGTTGTTCTTAGTTCAAATATCCGTTTCCGTTCGTAAAACGATATCATAGAAAAACAAATCAACGAAACCCTAATGATTCACTTCGTGACGTTTACTCAACTAACGCTTGCGGATTTAAGTCAATAAAGATGAAAATAATACAAAAGACTAGTAAATTATTATTCGATAGGACTGCCTCGTTCGTCCAGCGGCTAACCGCAGATCCCGAGCTCTGGACGTCCTGAGTCTTGACATGAACATAAGGCCGTTGGCCGAGACCCTGGACTGATCAGGTAAGAATATGTTTGCACACACACTTGTACTTTATAGTCCAGCGCTGGTATCTCATCTCCCTTGTCTCCGGGGCAGCACTCACTCGTTTGATACAAACGTCGCATATAAATGGAAACTAAATTATAGTTCATTAATCCACATAATTTTTTGCTCAAATTAAACTCAACTACATCGACTCGGCTACGAAAAAGTATAATCAAGTATAATCATCACTCATAGACATTGGCGCTGTAATAAACAACAATCATATCCTTTGTTAATGCAGTCCCCTGGCTCACTCACCCTTCAAACCGGAATTCGGCTGTTAGGTAGATTTTTTTGCGAGTACCACCACGTAAATTCAGCATATCGGCACTCTTCAACAACTTGGCCGACCACTTGATAAGTACAAACTTTCATAGATCTCTTTTAGAATTATGGTAATCATAAAACCCTTTGCAAACAAAATGTATTTTAAACTAGTAAAATTACATACGTAAGCGCTTTTGAATCATAATTTTACAAGATTACATTAAGTTTCAAGCTACTGCGGAGTTCGGAACGTATATCTTACTCAGAACAGGTAAAAGTCAGTAGTTAGTTTATATGTAATCAGTTTACCAGTATCATATAATAATCAGTAATCACTCAGTCCTTGTAACAGTAAGTCTTGGCGACATAATATTAATATTGTCCTTAAAAATGTGATCACCTCTATTTATAAATAGCGCTTACCTACATATAAAATATATGATATTTTCTCCAGGTCGACTTCTGAAGCTCACGTTCAAGACAACCCATGTATATGACACCACCACGGACTGACGGATCTCTAAGCTTATGAACGTCATTGGCCAACCCAGCCTGACCTAAGCCAGATAGGCCTACGACTACGACTACGATAAATTGTCGTAACGACTCGAACATTGTTGTACAATCTGTTAAACTTCATAAAATGATATGTTTATTATTAAGTCAACTTCATTTAGGGTTAAATAAAATATAATATATTTCGAAATCTTATTGTAAGTAGCGTTATTATTTCCATAATGTTTCGTACTGTTATGACGAGAAGAACTATAGTATAAGTATTTAAGAAATATATATTTTATTAGCATAATAACAAATTGGAATAGAAAATAATTATTTGTTAGGAAACTCGGCATGTGCTGAAGCCGAAACTGAACTTTAATTAATAAAATATAACTGTCTAGAAAATCAGCTTACTTATTATGAATACTAGCATTGCAGGGATGTAACAGTACGTACCTCACCTTGCTGTGCAAACTATACTTTGGGTCCATAGCGTATTGTCAAATAGCAATATTGAATACAATATTTCGTGAGGAATGTAATGTTTTTACGTTTTTCCATCACCTTTTTCGAAGGTTACAGCTGCCATTTTTATTACTTGTTAAATTTCGCTACTCGTAAATCTATAAGTTCAAATATTCCGACACGAGCTCTATTAGGGTTCCATAGCAATGACACGTATAAGGGATCATTATTACAGGACATCCATCTCCGTCTTGAAATCGACCTTTCCTTCAATAATTTAATTAATTATTTATTTGTTTCTGTGAAAATGTATTTATATAGAAGGCGCATATGCCTTTATTGAGTCGCTATGGCGGAACTATACTTACTTTTTCATTTATTGATTTTCGAATTATATAATAAAATATAAAAAAGATATTATTAATAAAAAGTATTATTATAAAAGTATCATATTTTATATAATATCCATTTACAAGTATCTCTACGCGCATAAACTATATTTTAGTCAAACTTTTCGTTCGCAATTACGTTTCTCTTTGATTTTTATTTGGTACTGTAACTCTACTCATGATTTTTTCTCAATATTGTACGGAACCCGTCCTGCGCGAAACCGACGGACGCTTCGATTTTTTTATACGTAATTAATAGAAAGTATACAAGTCTGTTAATTACGTGAAATTATATTCTTAACATTTATAACATACGACATATCTTAGGAATATCGTTGGGAAGCGACGAAACGAAAGATTATATAACCATAAATGTTGTAGCCGATAAATATTATATCAGACACAAATTGCGTTATTTTTAGATAGATAGGCTGTTACTAGAACGGGGTTAAGAGATCTTTCCCTTTTGAGGAGTAAGTATCGAGCTTATTCCACTGTCATACTCCACTGCGAGTCGGTCAACACGCATATTATTAATTATGACATGTTTTCCTTCAACGCCGAGAACGAGATTTATAAACACACAAATATTGGCTGTGCTTGAACCCGTGACCTTAGTTTAAGATTCATTTGTTTTAGCAACAGGACTATGTCGACTCTAAGGTAACTGTGTAGTATGTAATAAAATCATTTACTAGGTCAGAAGTTTGTTTTAGTAATTTCGATTAAACTTATTTAGTAAGAAGATAATTATTACATTAATAATGAACTTAATTTTATTTTATACCTGATTTTATTCTTATAATTATAGGTTGTAATTTAATTTTCTTGTACATTTATTAAATTTATAATAGGCAAGTGGATACGCGAAGCATTTCAACCGTATAATAATACAGACAATTGTTATATAGTGGAATAAAATGTATGTGAGCGATACACAGCGAGCACAAACATCTACAGCCTGAAATGATTCTGTATTAGTACAGCTGGTAAAACAGTGCTGTCTTTGATAAGATTTTACTATCATTCACCTTATTATTTTTTATTTTAAAATAACTGTTATTTAAATCTTAAGGTATAAACACACGCAGCTAAGGAGTACATAAGGGTACGCGCACACCTCACTCATCTTCATGTAATAAAAAGTAACATTAAAATGGAGTCGTGATTAATAGTGGATCATGTCTCAGTCGTTAAGAGTCGTTATTTATAACATTTTAAAATGTTTTAATGCGTGCCAGCGGAGCTTTATCGTCTCGGACGGGTTTCAAGGGGAATTATTATCAATGTTTTTATTGGTATCGGTGCGTTCGGAATGCGGAGACAACGGCTATTGTTGTTTGTACGGCTCGGTAATTGTATCAGTCGTAGAGCGGGTGATTGTCACTGATCGGTGGTCGGTAACAAGGCTCAGCTTGTACTAATTTGATCCTCGTATTGATAATTTGTTATATTAACTATGTCGTCGTCATATGACGAAGTCGTCTTGACCGATTTCGGTCACGGCGAACAATTTCAAGGAAGACCAATCAAGTATACACACACATATTATACACACACTACTCTCTGTGGTGGACTCTCGTAATCCGACGGGACGGCAAATCCTACAGGACCGGAAAGAGTTCGAGCGCTGGAGCAACGGCTTGACGTGCTTTCCGAGGCACGGGACTCCGTTGTTATTTGTTTGTTTGGCTGTTGCTGAAAATTTTTCGCAATTAAAACTCAATAACTTTTTGTCGGCCCGACCTGGGCTTCGAATCCAGGACCTCAGAATCTACGGCCTGTATTTTACGGTCAGTCATTTTACTAATACAAATCTCAGTAAGCAGTATTAAGTTGTTGACTAGTATCACTGCGTTTCTACATTTCTTGTTTGGTCGTGTCAGTAAAGGAGAGTGTCGTAAGATTGACCTCCAATGTGGGAACTGGCATGGCGGGTATACCTTCTTCTTAAAAAGTACGACTTTGACACGGTGTTCATTATTGTTGTCTTGTAACACTAATGCTATCATTTATGCAATACAAAGACACACATTCACCATAATGTTGAAGTCAAATCAAAGCATATGTATAAATTAAAAGTAAACAAAATCCTAGAAGCTCACTAACAGCGTATTTGTTTAACGTTGTTTTGTATTACACTTTAGTCAAAAAATGTAATTAAATATAAAATGATTGAAATGATTTACAACTACAACTGACATACATTCTTAAAGTTAAAATTGATTACATTATTCCATTAAAGGCGATCATATCTACGACCGACACCTTTCAACCGTAACGTTTACAGATGTGGCTAAAATGACACACTCGCGATTGTGGAACAATGAAACAAACATGTGACCGGTTAATGAGGCTAATGAGCGCGGTGGATTTACGGCTTTATGACGACCTTCGTGGTCGAGTAGTGTGTACACCGGTTTTCATGGGTACGCCACTCCGAGGTTCCGGGTCCGATTCCCGGCCGAGTCGATGTAGAAAAAGTTTATTAGTTTTCTATGTTGCCTTGGTTCTGGGTGTTTGTGGTACCGTCGTTACTTCTGATTTTCCATAACACAAGTGCTTTAGCTACTTACATTGGGATCAGAGTAATGTATGTGATGTTGTCCAATATTTATATTTATTTATTATTAAGGCTTCAAAGGCTTTAAACAATGAGTTTTAGCTATTCGGTGATAGAACATACTAATACTATATAAAAAAATCAGCACTACCTTTTAGTTAGTTAGTTAGTAGGTTTTTTTGTTCTGGTTTGAAGGGTCAGTGAGCCAGAGCAGCAACAGAGGGCTGTGAGGCACAAACGACCTGACATCTTAGCTTCCAAGGTTGGTGGTGCTGACTTATCAGGTTATCTGTTCATACATACATAATAGGTAGAATACTGTTCATACGTACAGAATTCATACATAATATCTTTTATAGTTTAGATACAAAATTGTATGTAAGATTTGTCAATCTCTAAAGTTCAACGAGTCAGAGATTCCGTCATAAGCTTGTTTATTATGTGTTTGGTCATAAATAAGACTCAGATATTATAAATATGCGTATAAAATAAGAAAAAATTAACGAAAACCATTCCAATTTATTCAATTGGAATTTTTTGACATTATACTTTTCAAATTACCCTACATCTTAATTTCATTGTATTATTTTGGTTTAACAATTTGCTGTCTTGACCAATATTGTGGCGAATATATATTGCCTCGATAATCAATTTACGTAATATACACACATATACAATACCTATTTCTTATATATATTTATTTAAATGTATAAAATAGAGCTATTAAAGTCCCACAATTCTCCTAGTCCCTCCAAGAACCAAGATAATCAGCCCAGGCTTGGCTCCGTAATGGCAAAGAGAAGGTCTCTAGCCTTATAGTAGAGAAAGTTAACCAGAGAAATATTTTTCCCTGTATTGATAAAAATCGAATTGTACCAATGTGAAGTCGAAACCTGTAGCCAGTAAATGAAGCATTAAATATTTTTATTTTGTGTTGAGAAATAATTTATAATTAAAGTAGGTAATAAAACAACGGTTACGTTAAACAAAGTTAATGATTTATTTACACAGCTCGTCAGTCGCCACCTGCCGGAGTAATTAAAATTAATTATATAGAACACGCTTCGACACGGATTAAATTTCGTCAATCGTGTTGTGACTTGTGCGCGAAATGTAGTTAGTTCGATTCTTCGGTTAACTTCACGCCGAGTGACGCGTGCTTGTTACCTTTTTTTATAGCGACTTAATGGATCGTGTCAGGATATTTTAAGATCATTTCTATTACTTTATTATATTTTAAGGTTATAAGACAATAAAAGATTATATATGAAACATAAATATTTATTTAGCCATTGTAATAGCTGTAGTAATCGTAATATTGTATCAATTAATAATTACAATAAAACCAATTACCTTAATCAAAATATACTTTATTCAAGTAGGCTTTTACAAGCACTTTTGAATCGTCATTTAACAAACTATTTAAATTAAAGCTACCACCGGTTCGGAATGTAGATTCTACCGAGAAGAACCGGCAAGAAACTCAGTAGTTACTCTTTTTCAATATCCAAAAATACGGTAATGTTAGTTTAATACAATGATGCTAACTTTGTATATACATACAATACTAACTTTGTATAATGATAATTGCAAAAACACAATTCATATAGGTATTCATCAATAATTTAACAAGCAATAACAATTATACTATATCACAAAATTATATCGTACCTTAAATGTTAACACCTTGCTGCTCCAGGAAGTGTAAAGTGTAAAGTGTTCCGTACGGAGCTTCCATCACTTATAAAAGCCTCACTACAAATCACGCGACTCACAATAATGAACAGAAAAGTCAAAGTACCCTCTTATTTAATATCAATGTTATCAACACAATTCAAAAATAACTTAAATTGAATTATTATTATTACAGAATTGATTAAAACATACAAGACATAGTGTAAGCCTTGTTTGTAATTGTCTAATTATTTATTTATTTCTTACTTAATCTGACACGCTCATAAATAATGCTGTGTCATGTTTGTTGTCTCAAAATAGAAGATTAAAACAGGAAGTGTACGAAAATGTTCCACTAAGGTACAAAAAAATCCTTGAGTCGAGTTATTCATGTAGTTTTCATCTGGACAGTTGGACGATCATGTGGTGCACGCATTTCAACCTGGGCTTAGTAAAATAGTTTGCTACGTAACGTCTATAAATTCCGAGGGCCTAGAGGAGAAAATTCAGATGACGCTGCTCCGATTCAGGTTGGAAATATCCTTCAGTGCTCAGAACAAAATGAACTATAGAGAAATTAATCACATGAAAAGACAGCAAGGACTAGAACTCGTAATTATAGATTAAAGGTCACGTATTCTTCCACTGAGCTAACAATGGATTAGCGTTTACTCGATAACAAAAGAATATACAGTTAGACAGGATGGTATATTATTTAGCATATTTGATAAATTTGGTAGTAGGGCTTTGTGCAAGCCCGTCTGGGTAGGTACCACCCACTCATCAGATATTCTACCGCCAAATAGCAGTATTCAGTATTGTTGTATTCCGGTTTGAAGGGCCAGTGTAACTACAGGCATAAGGGACGTCACATCTTAGTTCCCAAGGTTGGTAGCGCATTAGTGATGTAAGGAATGGTTAATATATTTTACAGCGCCATTCTCTATGGGCGGTGGTGACCACTTACTATCAGGTGGCCCATTTGCTCATCCGCCTATCGATATCCTAAAAAAAATAATTAAAAAGCTATTGACTGAGTAATGCAAACCCTGTTGATGCCCACGTAAGTGCAACCCTAGAGGTTCGGGTATCTGAAGGTATCCACAGCTTGAAGATAAACCTTTTATGGATATCCACCATAGCTATATTTTTCGAAATTATAAAATCAATTTATGAAAATACTAGAGAGTAATAATCTTGAAGATTTGTTTGTTGCTCGTGCGCGCATCAGATTCGCGATTTAATTATGTTTCTTGGCAATGCCTCGCCTCGCGAATGGACGCTAATTGACAATTACTGCACCCGACCTGCCCCTTTATTGCCAATCAATATCGCTTTAACAAGTTTCAACATTCAGTTTTGTCTTGAAATAATCAATTATTAAGTATGCACACGCAGAGTCAAATTATGAATGTATGTATTAATTTGTAAAATGAACTTGAAACTTCTTTAATAGGAGAGATTGGCTGCCTGTCACTATCTGTGGGTGCTGATATATTATTAGAGCTGACCATCGCGATTGTCAAATGTAAAGCGCAGCTACTTGTCTATTATATGAAACCTGCTCCGAGACGAGCGAGATCTTCTCGTATAAGTTTCATGTATATTGGCTCAGTATTCTTTCAGTTAGGCATTACAAAAACAGACGTCTTTTCACTCATTAGTGTGTATGGATAGAAGCTGAGGTCGAGTTGCAATGACGCTTTAATTTTTTAAATTTATTTCTACTTACTTGAAAACGCAACGCAGCTTACTACGCAACATATCTCTTCGAATTTTTAACTCAATCGTTTCTACGATAAGAGAATGCATAAAATATACATACAGTAAAAAACAGACACACACACATACAAAAACTTTTAATATTTTTTTATTATCATTTAGAATATTGACTCTATTTTAAATATCAGTCTTAGTGCTGTTTATAACTAATGGCTTAGATTTTTTTATTTAATGTTAGGATTCAAACGATTGTTTTTTTGGTGGTAGGGCTTTGTGCAAACCCAGACCCAGACGGCTAGGTACCACAACTCATAAGATATTTTACCGCCAAACAGCACTCAGTATTGCTGTGTTCCGGTTTGGAGGGTGAGTGAGCCAGTGTAGCTACAGGCACAAGCGACTGTGCCTTGGTGGAGTGCATTGGTGATGTAAGAAATGGTAAATATTTCTTAAAGCGCCATTGTTTATGGCCAGTGGTGACCACATACCATATAAAAAATGCTAAACACACACGGTTTAAACGTATGTGTGTATTTTTATGAGCTAATGAATAATCAAATACTCAGCGAAATTTAAAACAACATTCATATTAATCAAATAGTAATTATCACTTTTATGAACACACAAGTCGAGAGCGACGTATAAGTATAAAAAAACGGTTCCGTCTTTATGTTTCCATCGCATCGCGTCGATGTTTATTGCATTTATTGGTTTACAAGCAAACTTATCAATTTCAATAAAATCGTCCAATATAATGATTTTGATGGCGACCTGTTGTAAGCTCGCGTCAAGTTTATCTCCTTATTGATGAAATGATCGCACCGGCGCGCGGCGCGATGCTGGGAGGAATAATTGACTCATGTTTTATTCTATCTTTATATTGTTTATTCGCACTCCGCTCTGGGCACCACCAACGCGTCATAATATATTCTACCGCCAAGCAGCAATATTTAGTATTGTTGTATTCTGGTTAGCAGGATAGGGCCAGTGTTATTTTAAACAACTTACAAGGTCACAAGGTCTTGGCGCATTGGCAATTTAAGGAATGGTGGAAATTACTAACTGTAGAATTCTTCAGGCGGACAGGCCACATATTCTTCGTTATATGAAGATGGAACTAGCATATAAAATAACGACTCAAGTGAAAACCCCAGTGATAAAATAATTGGTAACTTCAAACTCTAGTAAAAAATAAATAACATTTCATGTGGGGCGTGTCGACGTGACGCTACTGGTCGTACGCTTCTGCTCCATTCAGACTGATACTGAGATTTTAAAGCAGTAAAAAAATCACTTCTATTTATTCGACCTGGGACTCAAACCTTGGATCTACTTGTCTCTATGTCCTTATTGTCTATCTTATTATTCATTAAAATCCTTATTTTTACTATAAAAAAGAGATAAATGTCATCACAAAGCAAGTCCTGTTATCATTTGACGAATCTGCGTCCGTTGATTTAAGATCATGAGCCAATACGCCATAAAACATTAATGCAGGAATGATGACAAAACCTCAATCTATAGCTTTTTATGGTTGATATAAATGTTTGGTTAGGAATCAAATTTCAACTTACAGATTGAAAATGATTAAAATAAATTGTATTATGAACTACAAACTAAATATGTACTAATATTATAAACTCTTCACACTTAAATCGCTGAACCAATTTAGATGAGAATTTTGTATGGAGATAGTTCATCTTATTTTTTCTACTTTTTATAATTTCCCCCCCCAATAAGATGGTGAGCGAAGGTTTGATTTGTAATCCTACAAGCAAGCCTAAGCTAATGAAACAGTTAATAAATCTCGTAATCTCGTTCACGACCAAAACATTGAATCTAATTTGATGCAATTTGCTATGACGCAAGCTTGAACCCCAAGGATGCTACTAGCTGTGCCCACGACTTCTAAGATACTCCTTATTACATCAGCTATCTGTCAGTGAAAGTCCCATCAAAATCAGTTCAGCCGTTCCACAGATTAGCCGGACACTACATAATAAACACCGGATAACAAACAGACAGACAGACAAAAATTGTAAAAAATGTTATTTGGTATAGGTATGTATCGTGTATACATACATATGCATTTAGTAAAAAGTGGTTATTTTAATATTACGAACAGACACTCCAAATTTATTATATGTATAGATTTATAATATTATAACATGTTGTATTCACAATTTAAAAGTTTAATTGATTTTTTATCAATATTGTTATTTAATTTAAACCAAGCAAAGACGGGTTAAAAATATAGTATCTTGTCAAGAATCGAAACGTCTTTCAATCAAACATGATTTGTATTCACGAGCCTTTTGTTTTAGACGATCGTTTCGAGCCGATGTCTTTATTTATTGATCGCTGCAATAAAACACTTAATTGTGTTCTTGTTTTTATTTATGTATGAGTTTCGTGTTGCTTGAGGAATGTGACCGAACCGAATAGTTAAAATTTGAGTTTAAGTACGACTATAGAGAGTCGACCGAGAGTTAGACGAGCAATATGTACTTGTAGGAATTAATTACAATATTTTTAATATAGTCGAGATGCCAGTCGACAACATGTGGTCTACAAACCATGTGATGTTTAGTGCCCTCAAAACTATGAAAGTCAATCTTAAAGAGTTAAATTTGATTCTAAATCATTTGTGGTTTTACATTCACCGCCGGTTTTTAATGACAAATAAAATCAAATATGATCATTTCGTGGCGCTTGTCTGTATAAACTCGCAACCTTCGGTTTTTCTCTCTGGTAAAATGCTCGGGTTCCATCACAGGACACTAATTATTGTAAAAAACAGCTGTTTATTTGAAAAGAGCAACTATGCGAGTTTCTTGCCGTTTCTTCTCGCTGGAAGCTGCTTTCCGAAACGGTGGTAGTATTTTAATATCGACGATTCAAAAACGCTTCATTGTGAAGTTTACTTGAATAAAATTGATTTGATTTGATTTGAAAGTATCCTTAGATCAACGCCTACCGGTACACTGGTATCTCGGTTAAAGTATTCGCTTGTCATCATATAAATGACTTAGTATTAGTTTGTTTTGAGGTTTTATCCATCACATGGAGATTTCCTCGCGATGTTTTCTGACACCGTCGAGACATCAACTTACTTAAAGTTACTCGTATAGTTTTCTATTACATCGACTATTAAAACAAAATATAGACTATAATGATTGAAATTGTGTTTATTATATAAATTTTCTTAATACAAGTAAATAATGAGATATAGAGATTACATCGATTTGTTTTTATTGCGGCTCTTCGTAATAAATTATACGACACTCGTATTTTGATTCTCTGGATTCATTAACTGCTTTGTATAATCGCGTAAATCAATGTTTAAAGCTTTGGTGACTAAGACGGCTTCACATAACACAACTACTGTCTTATCTGCGCGTACGATCGCCTGACATAGGATAGCTTACTAAGATGTCTTATAATGATTTCTAATGACTTCGATTTTCTAACTACTTCATGATTTTCTATGGCTTTGGAAGGTGAGGTGCTCATTGCTGCGGAAAAAAAAATGAACAATTCCTTATATCTTTCATTTTCCTCAGTCAGTGGTAGCCGTACCAATTTTCCGTGCATATAATAATATCAATGTTTCGAACAGTGATTCTTAGGAAGAAAAGTACATGAATATTTTTTGTAGACAATTGCATGATCTACAATTATCGTCCTATGTTTTTTTATGACAACAACCAACTTAAGAGAAATGCAACTAGTGCAGGAAGAGGCTCTTAAAATAAATAGGCTCTTTTCATGAAGGTTCTCAAGTCATATCGGTTCGGACAAATCGGCAAAAAAGTTGCTTCCAAAGTCGTCGTGCGAGGCAGTAAATGCCTTTATAATCGCTGTTCTGGATTTCCAGACATCGATGTGTTGATAGCTGTATGCGAAAAATTGTTAATTATTTATTTTAGCCAGACTATTTAGTATATAAGTATTATCTTAAATGCTTTATTTATTTGAATATTCTATTAATGTGAATACAAGATTTTATTTAAGATAAGAGCGTTGACTTAGTATTTATTGACTTCTAAACAGGATATGTAACAATTATGGATGTTTACTGACATACTCTGTAATTAAAATGGTAGAATAGAGTAACTACTGAGTTTCTTGCCGGTTCTTCTCGGTAGAATCTACTTTCCAAAACCGGTGGTAGCTTTAATTTAATTCAACGTTGTAACATGACGATTCAAAAGTGCTTTTATGAGCCTCCTCGAATAAAGAATATTTTGATTTTAATTTTTGTTTGATATAATACACTGAGAAGGATAAGAGCTGAAATTAAAACATTTCTGTAAATATGTATTAAACAGAACTTTTTCTTTATTACTAAATAGCAGGCATGTTATGGAGCTCCGTGACCTTAGTGCATATGTGCCAGTGAACAGCTCAAAAACCTTATTCCCTTTGAGGATGGGCTAAGGCCCAGCAGTTACAAATTTACAGGTTGTTATGGGAATAGGGAGACGATGTTCCACAGATATCACAAGGGAGATAACATCTTAATTTCGAAGGTTGGTAGCACATTTGCGATGTTATACGTATGCTATTTCATAAAATCTTCTATAAAGGATTTGCTTTCCCATCGAATAATATTATAATATTATGGTGCACACAGACTTGTGCACCATAATATGTCCAGTGCAGTTGATCAGTTTTCCTAAAAGACTTCCTGCGTGACCGTAAAATCGATATATGTATATTATCAATATTTACAAAGAAACAGCAAATTAATAGATTTTTGAAAGAAATGTCAACAGTTATCACAGTGAAGTTACACATACGGTTTGACATGCGTTATAAGATATTCGATATTAATTAGACGCGGTGGGCGGTGCGGGGGTGATCGTAAATCACACGGACAGACGGACGGACGCAGTAAATCTAAGTGAATCACTCGTAGCTTCGGTGATTTTGAATGTTTCACAATACGCTCTTATTCTGTTAATTTAATATTTAGGAAACTTCGTTTGTGAATTGTTATATGTGTCCTATAAAAGGGGGTTAGTTTGTTGTTGTATGTAATTGCAACTTGAAAAGTTAATTTTGTTTGAATATTGCCAGTGTTAACAATTCCATATCCTGGAAAGTACGGAAAATGTTTAGTTCCGAGCCCGGTTTCTCTCGAATCGTATCGCATTTCAGCTACAGTGATCTAAGAGAGTGAGGTAATAGGATTTATCCCTTGTGCTGTTCCTGAGGATATCACTAACTGGTAGCACTATTAACTTATTTATTAACGTAAGAGTTAAACTTATTTGTATACGACTAGCGATTCTAACAGTAGTCGTATACGATGTTTAACATTTGACTTTCGCCCTTTTTCACGAAATCACTCCCAAGAAAGCGATAGTACTGTACTCATACTGTCTCTGAACATCACAACGTGGAAAATAGTTTTCCTGTACAATTGTGGCAATTTTGCGCAGAATTGTTTTTAACTTTGCCATTTAATAATTCGAATCATTTGTAAAAAATACATTGGTAAAAAAGGCATATTATTCGAAACTAGATTATATTGATGATAAAAAAGCGTGGAGTTAATGCTTGTTGATTTCCAGTCAGGAGACATAACATACACATATAATTGTATTTAACTAACATTACTGTATTTTTAGATGTTGAAAAAGAGTAACCACTGAGTTTCTTGTCGGTTCTTCTCGGTAGAATCTACATTCCGAACCGGTGGTAGCTTCACTTAATATGGTTTGTTAAATGACGATTCAAAAAAGCTTGAATAAAGTATATTTTGATTTGATTTGAAAACTAAACAAAGCATGGGATCTGTCAAAATACGGTATCAAACTATGTCTCAGAATAATCTCGTTTCGTGTGTGGCCGAACTCGATGCTAGAACAATAAACATCGACACTTATGCACAAATCCGGTTTAAATTTTATTGTTGTATGTTTTTATATTAACGTTTGTTGGATTAACGTTTCGTGTCCTAATTTTTATCACTTTAACGACTAATAATTTATAACTCTATTCATAGACGCAGAAACGGTGCTCGTAATATTGTCGGAGTCGTATATTTAAGCTTTTTAGTAGTGGTATATTGCTGGCCATCGGACTCATCTCTTACTCTTACTGATCTCTTATAGTTTGGAACTCATTCCGCCACGACCGTTTGGTGTGAGTTGGTGTATACTTATATGAATATCATGTTAATATGATGACTACCTTCACGGATGATCAGAAGATAAATTATAGGCAAAAGTTTACTTTACGTTGTAATCAGGCGATATCTATATTAATATTCTGTTCAATTTCAGACGAATTGGTTCATACGTATCTCATTACCCGCCCGCTGCGTATAAATCTGTACATCGTTACATATTGACCTTATTCGTGAATCCCAGCGCGGTAAGAAATCACACTCCTTCGAATTGCCTAACACACTTACCCGCAGTTTAAAATGGAGTCATAAATAAAAGGTAGAGGCACCTTATCGCTCCAACTGAGCCACAACAAATGAAAGAATGCCACCGTACCCCATACCACGCCGTTCTCACTCCCCCTCCCTGTCTTGCACAGGGGAAAGATCGCCCATCTCTTTTCAACTTGAAACAGTAAAACCCTGTTTTACATTTATAAGTACACGCCGCATTCGCGAGTGACGCCAGGGTACTACCTATATTTCGTGTAATTGAATATGAAATGTAAAGCCTGAGTGATAAGACTGATTTTGATTCGCTCGCGCCGTGGGTGCTGGATCGGTTGCCATAGCGACGGGGGGCCGCGTCGCGATTTTTGCTCGCCTCCTTCGATTGCTGCGAAGGTTTTTCTGATCACTTGCAGTGGAAAGTGGCTGTTATATACTTCGAGGGTTGTCGCAGAGGAAAATATTATGTGATATTTAAAAAAATATTAAGTTTACTTTTCAATTTCTACGTAGTCATTTTTTCTTTTCTAATAGTAAATATTCATTTATTTCCTTTCAATCATACTTTTAAGAAAACATATAACAAAAAAAAAAATGTATAATTGTGTAGAAAATAAAAAAAATGTATTATAAATAAAATAAAATTGGCATATTTATAATGGACATTTTTATGTATTATAGATATATACATAAGGTTACATACTTTTCTGGTAATAATATTGATTTCGAATAACTTTATTTTAATATGAGTAGATCACCATATATTTTTCATAAAGGTCAAGTCTAGTTTTGAAAACATTTTAACTATATGTACAGTTATCAGAAAGTGTCAACCCTACTAGTAGGTTCGATAAACGACGTCGGTACGAATAAATTGTACCGCCTCAAACGTCCCGACAGTTCTGTAGATAGCGATGCCTTCACATACAGTGTGACCCTCGCTTAGTGATCTCCAGCATGTACTGAACCTGCACTTTTATACCTATTCCATCATTTACTATCTTGTATTTAATAGTACAAACATATCATTACTAATATATAAATCTTAACAGTTTGTGTTTTTATTCGCGGCCATACTTATACTGTATTTTATATCATCGCAATTTGGGAAAGGTTTTAAACTATATAACATCTTGCTACGGCCTAAGGGGGCGAACTAGTATCGTTGAATCTACAGATGCTTGTAATAAATAAAACGATAAACCCATATCTTGGCATTTTCTATTATAGATGTGAGGTTGTACACGTATGAGATTGTATTTAAACACTCGAAGCGATACCTACTTGGCTGATTTGAAGCTACGATTATCGGTTAAGGTCCGCTGTCGACTGGACCATCTCGGCTCTTCGTTATATGGTATTATAACATATTCATTTGGATTAGTTTAACACAGTACGTTTCGTTACATTTAGAGATCTGGGTCTAATTCTATTTGCAGATTGTTAGTTTATCCCAATCGTATCGAAACATAATCGTTTTTATTCAGCGGGTTTCCTATTCTGCAAACGCAATGTCCGAGTTGCGGTTCGATCAAAATTGTATCGGAATATAATCGGGATCGTATTGTAAATGTTATAAACAAGCATAAATATCCTCAGTTACAATTAAATTAAGTTTTTTTTTGTAAGGAATAATGGCAGTTGATGAATAAAATCTTTTATAGATTCAATAGTGCATGGTTTGTGCAATGCTTTACGGGCCGCCTAGCGATGTAAAAAGTCGCAGGATCTATTCTGAACCCTTAGGATATTGCCGTACCCACTCCTAACACAAGTGATAAGCTTGAAAGGATGGGTAAATAGGAATATTAGTAATTCCTTAATTCAATTGGGGCACTGCTAATATACTTAAAATATAATAATCGGATTACCGCTACAGGTTTGTAGAATTGTCTAGCCTTCTTTTTTGTATTATAATAGGAAGAAATTATATACGGTACAGCGATAAAACGATGACTATGTATTTTAACAGACTTATAAATGAGCTTAAAAATTATATGATTAGATTAAAATGGGCCGACCAATTTAGATGGTCTATTCCATTATATACTTTTGTTTAAATGTTTCCTACTAATTTGTATTTATATGTCGTAAGAGCCTGCCAGTTCATCCTTATTAAGATAACATAACTCTAAGAGAAGCTATCCGATATGGCTGAGAGGTTTTAAAACTCCTAAAACAAAGAATGATTGTTTTCAGAGAATTTGAAGAATATCTTTGCTGAATTCGGTTTATAGGCAAACGCTGACATAACTATAAAGTTTATATTACAGAATCGTATTCGGAAGATCTAGTTCACTAAGATTTACGCGGTAAATCCGCAAGAACATGTTATAAAAAGGATAAAAATTAATATGAGAGCGATTATTTTAACGAGTTATTTACAACAGTATATTACAACACCAGGTGTGTTGATCAATTGACTTGATTCGATGAATTCGAGGAATATATGTATGTATTTGTTTATAAAAACCTTTGGGTAGTACTTTAATTATGTCTTCGAACTACTATTATAATGATATCAATTCAAACCCCATTTCATAATACTTTGTGGAACAATCCCTCAATTCAAAATCAGGTGTGTTGATCAATTGACTTGATTCGATGAATTCGAGGAATATATGTATGTATTTGTTTATAAAAACCTTTGGGTAGTACTTTAATTATGTCTTCGAACTACTATTATAATGATATCAATTCAAACCCCATTTCATAATACTTTGTGGAACAATCCCTCAATTCAAAATAAAGCATTTAAAGTGTGATGAAAACATTTTGCAAAAGTAACGAATAGATTCTGTTGCTCAATCGTACTCAGCATATGAAAGAGATATCGACTCTAGGAATTTAATTTATAAGAACAACAGACAATTCGCCTTTGAGTTATCTGTTTAAATGCCTTATATTAGCGGCGTTTTCTTAAATATTTTTTAAATAAATATAGAGACATTATAAGCAACCGCCTAACTTGTAAAGCCTTGTGTGAATCTGACATTAACATAAAACACGATAAAGCCTGTTCCAATCGAAGGCGTAAAGATAAACAAACCTCAGATTTGCATATTCTGCCATTTGCTAATAACTCTGATTAATATATCTTTATTTATCAGCACCATACCACGAACTTCCCTACTTTAATTTTCCTTTAGGAGATACCGTAACAACGTAACGCTGGCGATGTCTTTTTTCACGAATCCATAATGAACACCACAGATTAGCAACTAATCAGAACCAATAATCAAATGTCGCGTCGAAAAATGTCAAAGATCTTGTTTTCACTCCTGTGATTAGAATTTAAGGCTGTACTAAAATGTCCGGTCATTAAAAGCGTGACGTGTTCTGTCGCTAAAAATTGCGAAAATTTACTTATTAAATGTAGATTTGTACTGCACCTTCGCGGCCCGATTATAAGTAATAATGATTAGTAGGAGGGCTTCAAGGTCATGTTTCGAGTAGGGCTAGTTTCACAAGTAAAACGAAAAGCATATTTTGCTAACTGTTTATTTCAACCACATCACGTAGACTCTCCACGCTCAAGTACTTTTTAATGTATGAACTATTTAATAGAATCACTTTTGAGCCAATATTATATTCATCAACACAGATTATATCCGAAGACAGATAACATACACAAACGAGACAGATAAAAAATACACATTATATGTATAAGGTAAAAAATATATTGGACATTTTTAAACCACCTTCGTGAATCGCAATCTATTTTTATACATTTTTAGTTTAATAATGTTATTAAATGCAATATTCGAAATATCGAAAGAAATGCGTGTAGGTGAGTGTGTTAGCGAGTTGTTTTTTTTTTTTTAAATTAGACACTAGAAGTTTTTTACAAGGTAAAGAACTATTATCACTCAACCTATAATCAAGTATATATACTTATTATTTAGTACATATAATAATATAATATTGGCTCAGTTATAATAATATAGTATGTTAATTTGTCTTTTTATGAATAGTGATTGTTCTTATAATAGCATTTACAGGCGATTTCTTTATTTATTTTCTTTTTAGGAACTGAATTAATCGATCGACGTTATATCTGAATGTAACGTTAGAAAAAAAAATTAACATTTTAATTATTTTGTTACTCGTACCCTACACATAATCAAAGTTTTAATCATAAATTTAATTATATTTTATACTTGTATTTGTATAAAGTATATTTCCTTGTATTGTTGAATGTTATTCGCTCACGTTTTGTGGATATTAGAACTGTAAGTTTATTTATAGTCTAAATGAATGGCAATATTTACAGCTGTGCTCTGTCGTGTACCGTCAGCAGTAAAACTATATTAATTTATAAAACAATAAAACTTTTAATACTCTTTTGTTACAGATAAAAACTATAATATGGCAGTTTAGAAATTAAATATATTTCAGTTTTGTTGCTGACGGTACTGCAGAATCTCTCGCGTGGTCATCTCTACTACAATAGTTAAATTCGTTTAAATATCTTTTTACATTATAATGCCTTAATTATACAATATACAGAACATATTGCGTATGAATCCCAGTAATGACGTTTCTTTGCAATAATCATAGAAAAATCAGACCGCACTGGCCTCAATAAAAAAAAAACAAACTCAGCGCACAGATGCGTACCGGCCAAGTTCAAAACCAGGTTTGCTTGTGAAAATTAGAAAATTTATATTTATTCAGTAAATATGTTTTATGTTGGCGAAGAAACGTCACGTTAAAGTACTACTTTAGACATTGGCACCGAGAATCTCATATAATGTACAGAATCTTATAACTAGTAACGCGACGAAATCCTTTGTAAAATCTAATTAATATAATAAATTACTTAATATTATCACATAGCTAGTGTATATTTACAGAGCTTTTATTTTAATTATAATCCTAGTATCTATTTATTTATACAAAGCGTTTTATTAGCGACCACAGATAACAAGACATTACAGAAAATTAAAAAATGGAGTAATAAATTTATTTGAGTTAAAAATATATTTGTAACGACTCAAAGACTTGAAACACTTTAAATGATATATTCGGATCGCCTGTGGCCTCAAAAGTGGTAGTACGCAAAGTTTATCGGCTGACTGTTGTCCTCGGCGTTGTCGTTCACGTTAAGATTAAGGTTGTCGTCACTGTCCACCGACTCACTCGTCTTCGTCTCACGAATGTCGTCGAACCTGTTCACCCTGACGTGCCAGTTCGACAGATCGAACGGCACGTCGCTGGAGTCCTTGCACATTCTAGAATAATCGTAATTGTAATAAAAGTTATCGTAACGGTCACTCGCGTATTTGGCACTCGCGTCTGTATTGTCTCTTTGGAGCGGGGCAAGGCCCGGGTCGGGCGCGCGGGTCGGGTCGGGCCGAGCCGTGTCCGCGCCGGGGTCGGATCACTGGCGGTGGTGCGGCATGTGCAGGTGCAGGTCGAGGCGCGGCCGCTTGGCGTCGTCG